>NW_017731783.1:952548-957691 GCF_001890085.2 Hipposideros armiger
TTCGGCCATTATAATGACCAAATTAAATCAACTACATCATGATTTGATGGCTTAGGTAAAAAGCTGCTGTTTCTACAAGGGAAAAAGAACTGAAACCATAGATCTATCAATCTAATGATGCTGAAGGTTCTTTTAACTTATAAGAATTCATGAATCTGTGACCTGCTAATTGTGAGGTATTGGTACAAAGAGGATCATATTGAAACACAGAAAAGACTATACAGGGCTTATTTTTAGAAAATGAATATTTAATATACTAAGGTAATAAATTGAAAAATCTAGATCTTCCTAAGTTCACGAACTTTAGCTTGAAAAGCTCATTTTTTTATTTAAAAATCTAGCTATTGAAAAAAATCTATTTTAAGGGTACTGTATTAGTACAATTAATTGCCTTTAACTTGTTAAACTGTATTTATAAGTTAATATATTTGTTTTCCATTTTAAGTACTACTATTGTCTGACTTAACAAAAACTTTCCAAGAACTTAAATAATTTTAGTTACCTATAAAATTAAGTATATAAATATGGGAAATTTTGAGTTCTTTTAAATGTTCTCCTTTGTATATAAACTTAGAGAGACTTCAACATAAAATCACGATCACTAAGCATTTTAAGTTAGAATCATGAAGCTGAACTATTACTAGGATAAATTTTCTAAACTATTTTAAGTATGCAAAAATAAAATATGCATGGATGCCTTAATGCAAAAGTAATAACATTACCTAGCTACAGCCCCTACAGCGTGGGACTGGAGTTTTGAAACCCATGCCAGAATGAGAGACGCAGATTCAAGTCGTTCAAAATCGGGAGCTGCACAACAAGATCTCTGCACAAAGCTGGGATGCGCAAAGGGTAACCCACCCCCCAAAAATGGGAGTAGTAAAAATATCACAAACTGACATTGAGGAGATATATGGAAGCTTGGCATCTGCCTGGGGGTGGTTCTGGGTAGAAAAACAAAGTTAATGGATTCCTCAGGCCAGTCCTGTAGGCTTGTGGGGTCCAGATTTATAGCACCACATGGTGTAGGAATCCCAAGCCAAGAGTTCCCATAAAAATGGCTAATATCTGGGGCTCCAGGGAAACAAATATAAAACTACAAGGGACTTCTGTGTCTGCCCACAGAGGATTACTATTATGAAATTGTCCTCCAACCATAAACAACTAGAAAGCCAGGCAAAATATAAGGGAAAAAACTGGGGGCACTGGCTAGCAGACATGCAGGTCTGCAATCACTAAAAGAAGGGAAATAGTAATGAGTCTGTGATGGCTCCAAATTTTTGCCTAGACAGACTGTTCAGGCTGCAGTTCAGCGAGGGGGAGCCCAAACAGAACCTGACAGTCTCATTGAGTTGAGGGGATAAAGGTTAAAGTTCAAGGAGGCTGAGGTGACTAGAATTTGTGGTAAAGTATATTAAAGAAAAGGGAGTTGCACAGAGAAGGAGCACTCGACTGCTAGGGCTGGGTCTCTAGCTGAGCCCCACTCTGTAGGTGGTGGGAAAGAGCCACTGAAAAGTAATAGGCCAAGCAGTTCTTGGTGCTCACACAGGCTGGGAATAGTTCTCCTTCCCACAGCTGGAATGAAAAGACTTAGTAATACATGGAGCATCAGTAGAGTGCTCAGAGGTGCCTCACCTTAGTAGTGGGACTAAATTCACCTTAGACTAAAAGCTGCCCTAACACCCTAACAAAGTTTAAAAGCAAGCCTTAAAAGGATCAAAGATCTGCAATAACCTAATGGTGTGTCAGAACAAAGTGCAACATACTTTAAATGAATACACTCTCCAACAGTGTGACATTTGCAATCAAAAACATCTAATCAGCAGACATACAAAGATACAAAAAAAGAAATACCATCAATCACCAAGAGAAAAGTAAATTAAAGATAAGTCTTCAAACTATTACAAAAAGTCCAGAAGTAGGGAAGGCTCCCAAATTCTTTTTATGAGGCCACTATTACCCTGATCCCCAAATCAGACAAAGACATCACAAAATAAGAAAACTACAGACTGATAACCCTAATGAACATAGATGCAAAAATCCTCAACAAAATATTAGCAAACAGAATTCAGCAATACATTAAGAAGATCATGCACTACGATCAAGTGGGGTTCATTCCTGGTATGCAAGGTTGGCTCAATATCCACAAATCAATTAATGTAATACACAACATCAACAAAATGAAAAATAAAAATCATATGATCATATCAACAGATACAGAAAAAGCATTTGACAAGNTAATAGTGGAAATTAAAAGGTGAAGTAAATTCAACATCATTGGCCATCAGGGACATGCAAATTAAAACTGCAATGAAATATTATAACACACCTATCAGAATTGCTAAAATAAAACAAATGCTGGGGAGGATGGTGAGGATGCAGAGAAACTGAATCAGTCATACATTGCTGGTGGAAATATAAATCAAAATTGTACAACCACTCAGAAAAACAGTTTGGCAGTTTCTTAAAAAATGAAACATGCATTTATTATATGACCCAGCAGTTGGGGTCCTGGCATGTATCATAGAGAAATTAAAACTTACATTCACATAAAAACCTGTACACAAGTGTTCATAGCAGCTTAAGTCATAATAGCCCAAGAATGTTAACATCTCAGAAGACCCTATAGGTATACACATACCATGGCACACTACTCAGTGATAAAAAAGTGACCAACTGTTGCTACCTGCAATAACTTGGATGAATCTGTAAGGAATTACACTGAGTGCAAAAGGCAATCCCAAAAGGTTACATACGGTGTGACGCTATTTATATGATGTTTTTCAAATTACAAAATTTTAGAAACAGAAAACAGATTAGTGGTTGCCAAGAGCTAGGAATGAGGTTGGGAGGTTGAAGTGGGGTGAGAAAGTGGGTCTAGTTATAAAGGGCAACACCAGAGTTCTTGTGGTGATGCAAGTGTTTTGTGTCTTGACTGAGGTAGTGGATACATGAACCTAGAAAGGTTATAGAATTGAATAGAAGTAAACACACACAAACACAAGCAAGTACAAGTAAAACCGGGGAAATCTAAATAAGATCAATGGATTGTACCATTGCTGATATGCTGGTTGTGATATTATGCTGTAGTTTTGTAAAATGGTGCTATTGGGGGAAACTGGGTAAGGGTACACAGGATCTCTCTATTATTTTTTACAACTATATATGAATCTACAATTATCTAAAAACAACCTTTTAAGAAAAATGTAAGGTAAAATAAAACTATAGGCCTAAACCTTGATCTTTTAAAATAAGAGGGTTTCAGCACAGAGGGAAATATAATAAAATGTTAGGAATACGTTTTGGTAGGGAACCTTTGCACATGCAACAGATTGGGTAAGGTTTGGGGAGAAAATACAATAGAATGAGGAAGATGGAATTTGAAAATGACTCACATTATTTGAAACAGATGTTAGGATTCTGCTGCTGGGCCCTGTGATACAATTGAAATGCAAAAGTGAGCAGGTGGTGATTATGGCAGTGAGGAGATTTCTCTACTGAGATAGAGTCCAAAATGCCACATTAGAGCAAAAGGCATCTGTGGTTTTGAAAGCAAAAATGGAGAGGAGAACTGAAAGTAAACTCTATGTGGTTTTGATGATAAGCATTTCCAAACCCAGAAACCCTAAAGAAACCTACTCAGGTGTGTGTGTCTCACACACACATAACAAGTTCAAACCCTGATCTGGGAGGTTTATATTTATCCTCCATCAGGTCACGCTACACCCCCAGAGGTTTTTTGAAGTTGGGTCATTATATCTGATATCTTTCCTCCCTCCCATAAAACCTGTTTTACAGGCACTTAATCTCACTTGCACCGTGTGGGGCGACCCGACTCCAGAGATCTCGTGGTTGAAGAATGAGAAGTCCCTGGACTCGGATGACCACTGCAACCTCAGGCTGGAAGCCGGCAAGACCGCCTACTTCACCATCACCGGGGTGACCACCTCTGACTCTGGCAAATATGGGCTGGTTGTGAAGAACAAGTATGGCTCAGAGACAAGCGACTTCACCATCAGTGTGTTCATCCCAGAGGAGGAGGCAAGGGTGGCCTCTGCAAAGCCCCAGAAAGGCAATAAAAAGTCCAAGTGACCTGAGACCTCCAGGAGGGCTTGTGAGGACTGTTGTGCTGGGCCGCCTCGTGCTGCCTGTGTGCAGATGGTGTGAGCTAAGTGTAAGGAAGTCTTCATGTTTTCTACTCTCTACATTTGTGCTGGTTTGGAGGAGGGGAGGGAATTATCAAATCTTTTATTCATATAAAAAAAAAAGCACCAACTAACATTTTGCTAGTTTTTCTTTACAAGTTATGTGTTAAGAAAATGCCATTGGTAGCACAAATATTAGGAAACAGTTTTAAGGAAAAGACCAGAATAAAGTTAGAGGGATGTTGAATGATGGTCGGAGAGCAGACAAATGTGTTGTGGAGCAGAGTTTGGACTAGGCTAGACTTTGATCAGTAAATTCTCATGGATTGCAATTATACTTCAGCATCCTATCAAGATGGATACTAGTTATTAAGCCAACCAGTATGTTTCACGTGTTGTTGTGACAGTGATGTACATTTCTGTTGGCGGTCTTGTGATTTGGAACCTCCTCTGTATCAATAAACAGTCCTCACACCCTTCCTCTTCCCCATCAGTGTTTCTCTCCTTCTTACTCTTCGGCTGCTCAGTTGGGTGGCTTCTGCTACATCTCTCTCATCACTTCATCTTTTGATTGAAATTCCTTTGGGTTAAAGCACTACCCTCATAGCAGGATCAGATAAGTTATTCAACATCAACTGAGGTTCAGAAATGTGAAATTGCTCTGTCACTATACATCTGTTAGCATACTGGACAATCAAATCAATTCTATCGCTAAATACCCAAAGTAATTGAACATAATGTGTCAATTAAGGATAAAAAGAGGGTATGGGGGTGTCTAGTTCCAGGATTGGGGACTAAGGGCCTACAGCTAACAAAAGAAGAGTCCTCATTCTAAATTCAGAGAACTGCCAGCGTTGGGACCTGCTCCTCCTTGTGGGGCTTGCTGGCAAGCAGCATTCTGTCTACCCCAACCCTACCCCCAGTGCCCCCTTCCCCACAGACACACAATCACTCACACACTACTGGAGAAAAATAGTAATGGTGAAAGGAGATTTCCC
>NW_017731783.1:964006-965488 GCF_001890085.2 Hipposideros armiger
ATTCCATAATATACACATATATCAAATCATCATGTTGTACACCTAAAACTAATACAATGTTGTATGTCAATTATATATCAATAAAACTGGAAATATATATATATGAATATTATGGAAGTATCAAGAATAATTAATTATTAATTTAATATTCTTTGAACAGATAATAATATTAAAAATAATTGTTAGTCATTTTAACACTATGTAATCCCAAGAGCAAAAGTATAAGTGTAATTATACTTTCAAAAAAGATGCTTAAGTATCACTTGAAAATACGATGACATATGTGTATATCAGTAATTTATTGATGGCTTGGTGGCTTGTAAGTATGTAACTTGAAATATTATTGCTACAGTTTTATGATCCTTAACCTGTTTAAATGAGCAGATCTCTATAATCTAAGAAAATAGTGCACACTTAGGGGATAAAAGAAAGTACATCAATAAAAACAAATTCAGAAATAATAGAGATGATAGAATTAACAGACTTGGACCTTAAAATATCTATTATAACTATACTCCATATTTTCAAGAAGCCAGAGGAAAGATTGAATATATTAAGTAGTGACATGGAAGAATACTAAAGCATATCATATTGAATTTGTTGAAAAAACTGATAAAGAGAAATTCTTAAAAGCAGCCCGGGGTGGGGGTGGGGGACAGGGGGAGGGAGAACGAGACAGATTACATAGAGGAACAAAAGTGAGAATGACACAAGACTTCTCATGGGAAACTATAGAAGCCAGAGGACCATGGAGCAAGGTCGTTAAAGTACAAATTGAAAACCAAACAAAAATTTCTCAACCTACCTTCTCTACCTACAGATAATAGTATTCAAAAATTCACGCAAAAATCAAGACTTTCTGACAAACTAAAAGCTGAGCGATCTACTACCAGCAGATCTGTACTGCAAAAAATGTTAAAGGAAGTTCTTTAGATAGAAGGCAAATGGTAAGAGATGGAAATTTAGATCAACAAAGAATGAAAAGTCGCAGAACTGGTTAATATGTGGGCAAATATGTAGTACATTTTTCTCATTTTTAACCTTTTCTTGCTCCTAAGACACTTCTGCCAGAGGCACTTGGGCCCAGCCTCATACTCAGAGCCTGCACTACCTGCACACAAACCTTGGCCAGAACTAGGGTTCTCAGGCTTCAGTGCTAACCCCAGCAGAGGTGCTGCATGAAAATCCATGCAGGCCCCCACCACTGACAGCATATGCCATCACTCCACCCCTCTGGTATTGCGAAGTCCATCCCCACCCAGAGCTGAAGCACTTAGGAGGCTTTGCAGTGTCTCTGTGAGAGTGGTGGCAGGTGAGACAAGGATGCACATATCAGAGAGATATTTAGGAAGTAGATGGGCAGGACTTGTATGTGAATTGGAGAGGGATTGAAGGAGAGGGAATTGCTCAGGAGGACTCACCTACCAACCTATCTGCAGGTTTGAGCAGCTGGGTGGACGGTTGTGTCTTTTGAAAGGGGAG
>NW_017731783.1:968881-969800 GCF_001890085.2 Hipposideros armiger
CAGCTAAGATGGTGAACAACAGCTCAACCTAGAGCTGGGCGCTCAACCTGGAGCTGGGCTGTCGTGAGTCGCCTGCGACGGCGTATGCTGCAGTGGGGCTGGCCTGCAGCTGGCGAGAGCTTTCAAGAGCTGCCATGAACTGCTGTGAGTGGCCGTCCAGTGGCCGGCAAGCGACTGCCTCACCCAGGAAGAGCGCAATGATAACACCAACATGGGCCAGTGAAGCGACGTCCTCCACAACTAGACTGAAGAACAAAAGATAGCAACTTGTCTGTTCCCCTTCCCCAATTCCCCAATGCTGTTCCACTCCCCCAATTCCTCAATAAAATCTTTAAAAAAATGTTTATTATAGTGGTATATAATAGAGATATAGTTGTATATTATTATTATTGTATTATTGATGTATTATGTAGAGATATATCATATATTTATATATTGTATAGAGATACAGCTGTATGTTATTGTGTTATAGTCATATTACATTGTATTATAGTTGTATATTATAGGGATACACACATGATAAAGATTAGAGAAATTGAACTCTCAAAAACTTGCATACGGACCTTAAAATAGTAAAACATTTGGAATTGCTCTTCATTTCTAGAGTAGCTAGAGTTACAGAAATGCTGTGTAGTTCTTTTACAACACAGGAAGTTTGTTACAAAGACATCATTCAAATTAAGAGTCAAACTCTAGGAACCCCTTTAAAGTGATATGGAAAAAAAAAATCAGGAAGTGTTTACTTCTTTAGCCTTGAAAGTATTTTACATAGAAATTAGGCAACTCACTGGAAAAAAAATACTAATCCAGTTCACTTCAGCTGTGAATGTCTTGTACGAATCCTTGAAAATTCCACATGTTTGCAGCACGACATTCTCTCTTGCTAAAAGTATCCATCTGCCTGTATAAAGGTATACAT
>NW_017731783.1:976760-1010115 GCF_001890085.2 Hipposideros armiger
AAATAAATAAATAAAAAAGAAAAGAAAGTACATTTCCTTTCTTAAAATGTAAAAATCATGTAAATAAATACAGACAAAAAAAGAAAAAGGGGACCTATATCAAACTGTTAACAACTATTACATTTATAGATTGGGATTATGGGTGGCTATTTTGTTCTTTCTGTCTCTGTGCTTTACTATGGTTTTGTATGACAGCAAAATTAAATGTGAGTATATTTAGTCATCAAAGAAAATATCTAATTTGAGTTTATTTCCTAGCTATGCAAAATATGTATATCAATCAGCCTCAAAATTCTACCATAAGACTTCATTAATTTTAACAAATAAGCTTTTAATTCACAATATTTATTCTGACAGCATCTATCACAAAGAAGCAGTTGACTCAAACTGAGTTACTTGATTATAAAAAGAAATTATTCTTGTCAGAAAATAATGGTGTCCATGAATAGACAAGAAGGTACAAAGATCTTTTTCTGATAACATATGCTTTTTCCAATAACTAAATTATCCTGCTTTGGAAAATGTAGTTAATGCAGTAGTTTGAGCTTGAAGACATGCTGTATCACAAAGCGAGGCAGAAATAGTTCTGGCACCTTCCTGGGGACCTTGTGGGGAGGAAATGACAGTGGACAATTGCAGTCCATCTTGCTGTACACAGACATCAGCAGTCTGCCCTGTGCTGAGTGAGCTGCCTTCTATCCCATTTCCTGTGCTTTTACTTTAGACTCCAAACAGACCAAGAAAGGAAAGGAGGAGAGAGAGATAGGCAATGAATCTGAACATAGAAAAGCAAGAAGATTTAAAAAATAGGAAGTAGAAGGGAGAGGGCCATGCCACTTACTGTATCCCCATTGGAACGAAGGAGAGAAGGCGATGACATTTATTATGTATAAGACATTCAGTCTCTCAACAAACACAGATTAGGCCCTGGCAATGGCCCAGGTTACTGACAAGAAAGAAAAGCATCTTCCCATCCAGGTGAACACAACCAGACCAGCACTCTAGAGTGTACTTTTTGTTATTCTTCTGCTCAAAAACTTCATGACGCTGGCTCATGACCTTTTTCCATAAGCTTGGCTCATGAACCAATGAAGCCAGACATGGGAGAAAGTTCCTTGAGGGCAGACACTGTATTTACTGCCTCATTATATCTCCCAACTTTTGGCACATTGTAGCTTCTCCATAAATGTTCTGGTTAATACAGACATTCAGAGGAAGAGGTCACTTCAGGCCAAGGCAGCCAGATAGCTGAGAGAACCCTATGCAGAGACTCCCTCTTGGGATCCCCCTCCTACCCCCACTAGTGTTTTGTCCTTCTGTCCTTTCTTTTATGACTTTATTAGAGTTATTTAATGCCTCCTCTTTGCATCTAACACTGTGTCTTGCACAAAGTAGACATTCCAAGCATGTTTACAGAATTGAATGCAAACCAAACCATGATTGGTATTTTGTTGTTGTTTGATTGTTTATCTTTTGGGAGCATACTGAATAGAGGAATTGCTGTTTCTGCTTCCTGTTGCTGTCCATCCCTTGGCCTCATGACGCAATCTATCTTGCTCTTTTTACAGCTGTCTGTGCTCCCTCTGTACAGTCCCTTTTAGCATCTATTCCTTCCATCCTAAGTTGCTCTTGAAATAAGCACCCCCAAGAGCATGCTGGCCCCAGTGCAACCCAGCCTGGACTCTGCATGGCCTTTTCCACTCTGCTTCCTCACAGACAGAGCCTCTGCCCTCTCTGGACTCCTTCCCAGGATGTTCAGTATCGCCTGGCTAGATCTTGGCTACCTTCCACCAGGATTTGCTCTCTGCTCAGATGGTCTTCAGTAAATACTTCCTGTTCAATCCAACCTTGGGCCCACAGCTTACCCATTTCAGCAAGCAGGAACTAGACCAGACCTGTTGGTATTCTCAAACCTTTTAGATCTGTTATTCAGGAATTCACGGACAACTTTTCCACAGTTGGAGGCCCTTTTAAGAGGTAGTTTAAGGGCATGAGGCAATCTAGGTCAGCAGTAGGCAAACTGCAGCTCGTGAGCCACATGTGGCTCTTTGGGTATGTTCCGTCTCAGAAGTTTGTTGACCCCTGGGAGAGCCAATCCTGTTCCTCACAACAATTTAAAAATTATTCAAGAGCCATAAATATATTGTTACAAATAAGGAAAATTTAAAGTAATATTATAAATGAAACTATGATAGTTTTATTTTCATTTTCAATTTTACTTCAAAGCCACATGTACGTACCCAAAGAGCCTCATGTGGCTTGCCGGTCACAATTTGCTGACCCCTGGCAGCTCTTCCATCTCAAAAGTTTGCCGACCCCTGGTCTAGGTGAAACTACTAGTACTATGACAGCCATGCAAGGGAAGCCAGAACAGAAGCACTGGCTTCTGTTATATTTAGATTTTGAAACTTTTCAGTAAATCTTTATCTCTGAAGGATAAATAGCATCATAACTTCCTTTCTTTCCAAGGTAGGAATCCATGCTATTACAAAAAAATGAGGAAAGCTAGCACAGAAAATACTTTATATAGAGTCAGTTACCAGGCTGGACCAAAAATCTGGACCTGCCACTCCTGACTCAAAGAGAAGGTGACCTAAAGGATGTCTTATCAGAATTTACCCTATGTTATTAAATATTGCAATGGGCGTGGGGTTTTATTCACTTCATCAAGCTGAATCTGTTCAAATGAGTCTTGCTACTCACAACCAAAAGTTCTTTGTCTTGTGCTAAAAGTTTGACTGATCAAAGGCCATTTGGTACAAAAATCAGTCCTTTGTGTGTGATTTTGTGAGGATTCAATGAGTTAATTCACTTAAGAGGTGCCCAAGAAAGCACCTGGCACATAGTAAGTGTGTAACAAGGGGCTTCTCTTCCTGTTTTCCTCTGTTACTCCCTGCCTTGTTTTCACGAGGGGAACTTTTCAAAGGAAAAATAAAAACATATAATGAAAGTGGGAAAGGCCTCTGTTCCCCTCTNATAGGAAAAATAGGGAGAAACAGAAAAATCAAGCATCCCCTATTGGGCATGTTAATTTTGAGACACCTACTAGACCCACCAATGGATATGACAGGTAAGAAGTCTGACAAAGTCTGTGGCTCAGAGAAGAGATCATGGCAGAGACAGATATTTGAGTCACTGGACTACAGACACCACCAACAGCCATGGGCTTCCAAGAGAAAAGCACCTCTGGAAACAAGGAAGTGAGAAAAAGAGCACTACTAGTACACGCTAGCATCTAGAGTTCTAGAAGACAAGGAAGAACCAGCAAATGCAACTGGGAAGGAGACTTGGGAGGAAAGAGGAGGACCAGAAAATGTCAGAGAGGCGAAAGAGAAGAATGTTTGCCCACCCTAAATAGAATGGTCAACTAACTGTAGCAAATGAAGAGGAAGTTGGCACTGAGTTTAGCTTTAGTGACAGAAGCATAGGTTTGAAAGAAAATGGAATAGACTAAAAGGTATAACATTTTTGCTTAACATATGGTTTTTCCAAAGTTTTTAAAAATTTACATATATTTACTTTTTTAAATCACAGATTTAAAAATCTGTGATTTTAAAAATATAGGTAATTATTTCAAGTTGTTCTGAATGAGGAGTAAAGAAATGAGATGGTAGCTGAAGGGGACTTGGAGTAAAAGAGTGAGTTCTCTAGGATGATAGATAAGAGATTAAAAGATGCTGATAAGCCTGATTGAGTGGAGAAGGAGAAAGTAAAGATGCAGACTGAAGCCCTTGAGTAGATAAGAAGGGAGGACATCCAGAGCACAGGTAGAGAGGTTTGGCTTTGCTTAGAGATGTACCCTTCCCCTCACCTTAATAGGACAGAAGGCAGAGAATATGAGCACAGAGTTGGTAGTTAACAGTGAGAGGATGAGTAAGTTCCTATCTACTTGTTTCCATTTTGTTCACAAATTACGAGACTGTTTTCAGTTGAAAGTGTAGATACAGGAGGAAGAGGGAGGATTGGGTTAGGTATTGAACACAGAAAAAGGTATGATATAAACATCATAGAGAGCGCAGAAAATGTAGTATGGTTTGCAGGAAGTGTCAAGGGCCCATTTGAAATCTGTGTCATGCACTTAAGATGAAACTCATCAACACAGTTGTGTAACTTTCTATAATACTCAGTTACACAAGTATAGTTATGATGGAGCACCGGGACTTTGCCAGGTGAGTAAATAGAGAGAGAATGGAGAAACGGAGCTAAGGGCAGTCTGCAAGGAAGCGATTATAGAGTCAGACCACGTTGTGTAAGGCTGGGCAAGAATGGTGAGAAGATGTGCATAGGTTATATGCAAATACTACACCATTTTGTAAAGCACTTCAGCATCCAGGTATTTTGGTATCTGTGGTTGGCCCTGGAACCAATCCCCTAAGGATACCAATGGATAACTGTATTTCCAGGGAACAGATTTTGATGTGGGAAACAGCAGACTTATAGAACATCTGAAACAAAAGATTTGGGCTTCACAATTTATCTGGGCCTGACTTGTTTCCCTAATGTTAGAGCATAACTAAAAGTTTTGTAAAAGGGAATAAAAAGTAGAAGTATGGATAAAAAATATTGAAAATGTTTACCCTTAGACACAGAAATTCTACATTAAATGATTTAGCATAAGGAAATAGAAGTGATGTACTAAGATGTTTGAATAAGAATGTTCATCACAATATCAAAACATGAAAAAAAGTTTAATGCTAAAATATAGGAAATTAGTCAAGAAAACTATAGTAATCTACTGTGGGAATACTATGGAGCAATGTTTATTGATATACTGCCTAATTGGAAAAGAAAGTACAGATACCACCTCACCCCGGTCAGAATGGCTATCATCAATAAATCAACAAACAACAAATGCTGGCGAGGCTGTGGGGAAAAGGGAACCCTGGTGCACTGNAAAAAAATACTAATCCAGTTCACTTCAGCTGTGAATGTCTTGTACGAATCCTTGAAAATTCCACATGTTTGCAGCACGACATTCTCTCTTGCTAAAAGTATCCATCTGCCTGTATAAAGGTATACATTCATTTCATGCCTGTTCCACTGAAGTTTTCGAAGTGCTCACCTCCAGTAACTAGCTAAAGTTTTGCTAAGCATGTAATGCCTTAAAATGAGTCAATTATTGATCAGAGATTTTTGGTACTTCTCAACATTTGACTTCAGGTGTGAAATATGGGTGAGTTTGGCTGTTTTTGTTATATACATTTATTCCTTTGACAAATATTTATAGACCAAAGACTGTGAGGATACAAAGATGAATAAGATGGCGATTCTCCCCTAAGGTAGTTACGTCTTCCTGATGCAATGACTGGACTATGAAGAACCATAACACAAGCAACAAGTTCATAAGGAAAATATAGACAACATGCCACTATCTGAGTTCAGAGGAGGGATACAATACTTGCTCTATAGTGAGGGAAAAACAAAGAAGAAGGTAAAATACAGGATTCAGAAAAGCTTGTAGAAGTACAAGCATTTTATCTAAGCTTTAATTAGCAGATGGATTTTAGCCATTTTGAGACTGAGGGGAGGAGTGATTTCTGTTAGAAATCACTGGACAATATATAGATGATGTATTATAGAACTGTATACTTGAAACCTATATAATTTTACTAACCAATGTCACCCCAATAAATTTAATTTTATAAAAATGTTGATTGTGTTAAAAGATTCTATTTACTCAATGAGAGAATGCGAAGATGTTAAAACTGCTTCAAAAGAGAACCCAAAGCTTAGATACGGGAATATTAATCAAGAATATTTAAATGAATGTGTAAATAGAGGCAAAACTGGTTTCAATACATCATGGCTGGGGGACAATTTAATNTGCGTGAGATGAATTTGTGACATGCTGTTAGAATATGAAGAGAACAACGTCCTTGACTAGGATGGGTGGAAATATCAGCTGTCTCAAATACTTAATGATTTCCTCCACTATGCTGCTGCGGAAAAACCCAACTTCCCATGACCCACCCTGAAAAGTGTAGCACTATTTCTGTATTATTTGACGTGGGTGAAAGCTTTGCCTCTGAAAGGAAGAAGAGAAGTGGGTGGGGATGAAAGAGAAGATAAGAATCAGGGCAGAAGTCCTGTTCTTGAGAAGGCCTTCCTAGATGGCAGCTGTCTCCAAAATATGCTTGCAAGTCCTATTTCCCTTTTCATTGTAGTTTGTTTTGACAACTAGAGTTAAGTTTTAGGCAAATAAATATATAGAGTCATATTTTCACTTCAAACATTGGACTACTTAAAGCAATGGGATGCCTAACAAGTTTCTTCATTCACTTTACACAAGAAAACTTCTTTCTATGAAGCGAGTTTTATGGGTTTTCTGGGGTTTGATGAGAAGGCAGAGGGAAAATGTTACTATCCATTTCTCCACATGACCCAGACTAGAACCACCAGAAAAACAACAACAACACTGCGTAACACAAATGACTGAAATTCAATGAAGCAAGAACTGAGTAGCAAAGTTCTGAAGAGAAATTAAGCACAAGATTAAGAGTAAGAAAGATATCTGCAAAGACAAGTAACAAAAAGACACTACATGGAAATGTGTGCAGAAATATACTTCATGGAAGGAAACTTTGGACAAAGGGTGTCAAGTGAAATTAGGAACAAGAGGAATATAAAATAAAATGCTTCTGAATGGTTGCTTTATGTTGTGATGAGCATAATTTAACTTAATTAGATTCTCTAGAACTTTTGATTTACATAATGAAAGAATAGATGCTCAGTAGTGATCTATTTAATGTTTACCTTTGAAAATCCCTATGCTTTTTGTCTTATTTTAAATTCAGATTTGCTGTGTTCTTTCACTTTTGTTATGTCAGTTTGTTTCTTTATAGTATTGTGAGATGTTAAAAATAGACAAGACTACCATCCCCCAAGAAATTAAAAATTATCTTTATGGTTTAAACATGAAGGACATTGGCTGACTTAGCAGTGCCCTTCTTGGGCCTTAAGAGGTTTTAAAAGATTTCTTTCTCTCTCTTTCATGCTTTTTTCATGATTTCTTCTGTTTACACTGATTTGTACAGATATTAAAAGTTTCCCATTTCTGTAGTCCTAATGATTGAGATGACATTGTTTCCCTGGTTTATAACACTTTAGTGGAGCAGAATAGAAAACAATATATGGGAAAAACTAAATTTTGCAAAGACATTATATAAAGTTGAACGTGTCTGATATTCACTTTCTCACATGTGTTAATTGGGCTTATATGTTGTGGTGGCTGATGATGTAGGTTTTGGAGCCAGGCTGCTAGCTGTGTGACCTTAAGCAAGTTACTTGAGGTTTAGGGCACCAGTTTTTCATCTGCAACATGGAGGTAATAATAATACCTACCTCTTAGAGTTGTTGTGAGGATGAAGTTAATATACATGTAAAGCATTTATTAACACAGTGTTCTTATTATTATCCAACAAATTATAGCCTTACTCAGAGAAGCCACAGAAATTAGAGGTAATGCCCATTTGAATACGTTATAAGAAATCTTTTAGTAAAAATGTGTTTTAATATGTATTTAAATGCTTTTTACTACTGTGTTGAAAAATCAATTTTTTTCAAATGATTTGCAAAATGTCCAAACATGAAATGCTAAATCACATGGTTGAAGTAGAGATCCTATTTAGCTTAGTCAGTAGCTAGAACTAACATATTTTGCACCAACTTCTAATGAAGAGCGATTTTTTTTTTTAAGATTTTATTGGGGAATTGGAAAAGGGGCACAGCGTTGGGGAATTAGGGAAGGGGAACAGCCAAGTTGTTGTCCTTCAATCTTAGTTATGAATCTTAGTTTTGGTGGGCACAGCTAGCTCAACTCCAAGTCCAGTTGCCATCCGGCCACCCATCGGCAGCTCGCGGCCACTCAGCTCAAAGTGCCGTGTTCAATCTTAGTTGCGGGTGGGCATAGCCCACCATCCCATGCAGGAGTTGAACTGGCAACCTTGTTGTTAGGAGAACGTGCTCTCACTAGCTGAGCTATCCTGCCACCTGCTGGCAGCTCAGCTCGGGTGCAGCTCACTGGCCCATGTGGAAATTGAACCGGCGAACCTCTTGCTCAGAGCTCGTGCTCTTAACCAACTGAGCCACTCGGCCAGCCCTAAAGAGTGATTTTTTAAGAAGCAAAATATTTGTCTTCATTTTATAACTTCTACTTCAAGTTTTGGTCCTGTGGGAGGCATTTGTCATTCAGTGGCTGCCCAGCAGCCAAACCCCTTTCTTATGTTCAGGGAAGACCCCACTGTATGAATTTTGATGTGGAAAGCCAGAAAGATACCATGTCTTATTTCTCTCTGCCATGTTTAGAACACTTCCAGGTATACAATATATGTCAAACCAAAAATGTAAACAGGAAAAAGAAAAGTTTCACAACCAGGAAAGGCTACACAGTCAGGAGTTTATGCTGTCTTCCCAACTAGTTTCACTGTGATTAACTGAGTATCTCTGGGCAAGTCACACAACTTGCTCAGTTAGTAACTAGTTTCTGCATCAGTATATATCAACACAAATGAACCCAATGACCTCATGATGTAAGGATTAATCAATAAATGAAAATTAACTGGGGCTATCCATATAAAATTGTATTTCTATTATATGCTAAAAAGTAAAATATGTTTAACTCACAAGTACTTATCCCATTATGAATATTTTAAATTCATTTAAACTCCTAGAAATTTCTGTATTATATATTATTATAAACAATAATTTATTTTATTCTTCATATAATTTTGAAAGTATAATAAATTTTCTATTATGTGTCCAAATCCCATAATTACAGTTTCTGGACATTTAAGAAATCTTTTATCTTCAATCTTCCCTTTTATTTAATTGAGAACCTACTTAATAGTTACCACCATTTTTTAGCTTTAATTAAATTGTATACTCTCTACTGTATTATTCCATATTCTTTGTTCTTAACTCTTTTAAGGGGCTTCTATAAATTCAGCTCCCATGTTTTTTTTTAAAAAATAGATATATTGCTCACCCTCTTGAGAAATGTGGATTAAAATTTTCCCATGACTCCTGTAATTATCACAGTAGTTCTCCCTTATCAGCAGGGGATACATTCTAAGACCCCCAGTGGATGCCTGGAATTGCAGATAGTACTGAACCCTGTAGATACTCTGTTTTTTTCTTATACATACATACCTATGATAAAGTTTAATTCATAATTTAGGCATAGTAAGAGATAAGTAATAATAAAATAGAACAGTTATAACAATATACTGTAACAATAGTTATGTGAATGTGGTCTCTCTCTCTCTCTCTCTCTCTCTCTCTCTCTCTCTCTCTCTCTCAAAATATCTTGTACTATTCTCACTGTTCTTGTCATAGTGGGAGATGATATCAGAATAGCATGCAATTTAGAACTTATGAATTATTTATTTCTGTAGTTTTCCATTTAATATTTTCTGAAACCACAGAAAGTAAAACTATGATAAGAGGGGACTACTGTATTTCAATCTCCTCCAAATGTTTTAACCAGGCTCTCCTAAAATACATGATCAAAGGTTGAATAAGCCAACTCTATCTTTTAACACGTTTGCACACATATATCACATTCAGAACACACACATCTATACATAGCACCTCTCCGCTTTATGCTTTCCCTACCATTTTCATCAATCTCTGAGATTTTTGCATATGATAATAGCCACTAAATACAACAAACCAACCTCCCCCCATATGTGTGGTTCTCTAAAGCCAAGGTGACTTATGATATTAAGTTTAAAAGAAATATCACTGATCTTCATTGATCTGCCTGCCATTTTATAGCTCTAATGATATAATGAAACAGGAAAACACTTCATTAGAAGTGCACTAAATTTGGAAAGCATTAGAGTTTTTAGTAATCTTTTCAAATTAAATATTGCATATATAGGAGAGATACAGATATACTCCACTTCATGTGATATTATTGCCATGCTCCTGAAAATTTGAAAATGAAAGGAATTTTTTAAAGTGAAGTTTAATTCTTTTTAAAATCTGTCTTGAATCTTTTTATAAAACAAAGGACATGTGAGCAATCAGGTGTTGTTTTACCCTATTTTATCAGCATACATTTTAACCTAGAACTAAAACAGCATTGAGCTTTTAAAAGTGTGTTTATTTAATTAACAAATATTTGTTGAGCATTGTCTGAGTCCTTTCAGGCCTCTATTACAGAATACGATAGACTGGGTGGCTTAAACAACAGACATTTATTTCTCAGTTCCGTAGGCGGGGAGTTCAGGATCAGGGTGCCAGCATGGTCAAGTTCTAGTGAGAACCCTCTTCCTGTTTTTCAGACAGCTGCCTTCTTGCTGTGTCCTCACATGGCAGAGAGAGAGAAAGAATATTCCATTCAGTCTATAGTAAACACCTACTAAGTGCCAGGTATAGTGCTATCTGCTAGGGGCACAGTGGTAACAAAATAGACAAGGTCCTGCTCTAATGAAGTGTACAGCCCAGCAGGAGGGAGAAATGACAAGCAAACACAGGCAAGTATAGAAGATAAGCAGGGTTACAAAAAGCCATCAGTTAAGTCTCTGAGGAGGGACTATTTGAGCTGAGGCTGGAAGACTGAGAATGATCAGCATGTGAAGAGTGGGGAGGGGTATTCAGGTGTGACTTATAGCAAGATTCTGTAAGTGCAGGAGCAATGTAAGGCCCCTAGGAGGGCTTTTGGACCTGGCTTTGTCTGGTACCTGTAGGGGAGAAAATTGAAGATAGATGAAAGCCAACATCTGGGTTCGATGTTCTAGTTCTCTTCCTTTCTAAACGATGTAGCTTATGATAGCATCTTTGAAATATCATAGTTGTATGGACTGAATGTCCTGTTACCAAAGTCATATGTTAAAGCCCTACCCCCCCAAGGTGATGGTATTAGGAGGTGGGGCCTTTGGCAGGTGAGTAGGTCATAAGGGTGAGCCCCATGAATGGGATTAATGCTCTTATAAAAGAGACCCAGTGCTCTCTCTTTCCACCATGTGAGGATATAAGTCGGCATCTGCAGCGCAGAAGAGGGTCCTCACCAGAATCTGACCTGACCTCAGACTTTCAGCCTCCAGAACTGTGAGAAATAAGTTTCTGTTGTTTATAAGCCACCTAGTCTATGGTACTTTGTTTTGGCAGCCTGAGCAGACTAAGGCAGTAGTATATCTTCAGAAAGTCAGAGGTTAATGGGGACAAAAAAATGATTGACACCTGTATTTCTTCCCTCATAAAGCTCAGATGCCACAGAGTGAGGGGCTGGGGGAAAGGAGGTGGTAATAGAGGCATACTTTAAAATACAATAATAATAACAGCAACCATCTGTTGAGGGCTTACTACGGGAGACTCTAAGGCAGCAGTTCTCAACCTTTCACAGGGGTCGCCTAAGACCATCGGAAAACACATATTTTCGATGGTCTTAGGAACCGAGACACCGCTCCTCTATTCGTCTCCAGGCCCACATGCAGATACGCCCACATGCAGATACGCCCACATGCAGATACGCCCACATGCAGATACGCCCACATACGAGTACCCGGCGACCCCTATGAAAGGGTCGTTCAACCCCCAAAGGGGTCGCGATCCACAGATTGAGAACCACTGCTCCAAGGGATTTATATTATTTCATTTACTCATAAAACAAATTGGTGAACTGGTATACCCATTAGTGATGTGCTCAGCTGCAAGTAATAGAAAATCTCAAAGACAGTGGCTTAAATAGATGGAGAGTGGGGGTATTTTTCTCATACAACAAGAAGTACTAAAGTATACAGTTCAGGACTAGGAGAGCAGCCCAATGATGCTGTCAAGGACCCAGGATCTCCCTATATTCCTGCTTTCTGTGATAACTGTAACCCATTGCCAATTCTAGCAGCAAGACCAGCAGCGTCAGGTAAAAGGGTACAGACATTTGTAACTATCTGTTATTGTCACTATTACCAAAAGTATTTGTTACCAAAAGTTCTATCCTAATGACAAGTCTGCAAATAATTAAAGGATGCATTTTTGGTTCTTGAGGGAGTTACAAACGAGTTGAATGAACTAGACTTGAATATAAAGAGATAAATCACAATTCAGGTTACTAGAGGTTTGGTACCAAATCAATGGTTGCAATAATGTGTGAGCTAAAATTCCAAGATTGGAGAAGTTAGTATTATAGAATGTAATAACCCAGAAAGAACTTTAGAGGCCATGTAACCCAAGCACTCATTTTATAGGTGAGGAATGAGTCGTCAAGGATGATGAAGCTGTGGGAAAGAAAGAAACTTTCCTCTACCCTCAAGGTTCTTTCAGCTGGTCTAATGATCAAATAGACATGAGACAGATTAACAAAAAAAAAAACAAACCAAATTTAATACATACATATGTATGGGAACCCAGCACACATGAGAGAGTCAGAGACCCCACATGCACAAGAGGTTCAAAGACAGAAAGGGAAAATGGGTATTTAAGACCTCCTGAGCTAAGGATAAATGCCTTGGAGGCTTTTAAAGGGTCATTACAGGGAGAGCACATGTTTAGTAATTAGTAGTTTGTCCTGCCCTACAAGTAGGTCAAAAGAGGTTATTTCTAATAATCGCTTATTATGGGTAAGGTCCCCAATTCAAGTTTTAGGTAGTTAAGGGAGAGGCAGAAGTTTCTCCTGAACCCACAGCTAAAGTTGCCTTCAGCACAAAACCACAATATAATAGAGATACATCTTGGGGTGGCTCTTTCTGAACCCCCACAAAGCAAATTGTCCAGCTAATAGCTGAGCCCAAACTAGAATCCAGGGAGAGTGAATCATAATCTGTTGACTTTTCTTTATAGCAGACTGCTACCAAGGGCTACCAAGGAAGGTTTCCTGGAGGCAGTGGACTTTAAACTGAGCCTGGAAGGGAGAGCAAGACTTAGACAATTAGAAGTAGAGAAGTGAGGCATTTCAGGTAGGAAGAATGTCATGCTAGAAGCTGCAGACCCAGGAATGAGCATCACATTTCCCAGCAGTGATGAGATGAGTCTATCTAGCTAGTTTTTAGAAGGAAGAGGAGGGAAGCGAAGTTGGAGGTTGGCGGAGGCAAATGCACTGGGCTCTGTATTCACAATTCACTGTCATGCAAATTTCTTCCCATAGAATAATAGTTGTATGGCGCCATATACCCACTGAGTAGATCCATCTTTTCTCTTACTTAAGGCCACATTCATCCATTTGTGGATCAAATATTTATTAAACTTACTTCTGCAATGTGTTCTACGTAGTGGTAGATATTGAAGCAACAATAACAAACTAGCCATGTATCAGGCAGTCAAGTGTTAAATAATCTGGAAAGGGGGATGAAGTTTACATATACATAATCACGATGATGGCCGTATGTGAGATACAAATAAATTGCTTTACCAGTCAATAAAATGAAAGAAAAAATTACATCCAGTTAATGAGATTAGGGAAGACTCTTGGAGAAGCAGTACTCACACAGAACCTGGAAGAATAAGTAGAATTGAGGGAGCAGGAGAACATTCCAGATAGAGAGAGCAATTTGAGCAAAGTTGGGAGGACATAGGTAAGAGGACAGGGGTTTGACTAGTCAACAGATAGGACCAAAGGATGAATGAAAGAAATGGTGGGGATTAGAGGGATTGGTGTATGTCACCAAACCATCCCTTCAGGGTTTCATTGGTCTAACCGAAGAGGGTCTACAGAGGTGACATTGCTGTTGTAAATATTTGCATGTTGCTGGATTTTCTCTCAAAACTAGCCCAGGCATTCAAAGGCTCAGAGCACTGATATCCATTAGACTTTCCAGGAGCCTTCTGTCTCTAAAACAATAACAATGTAAAACTTCTTCCCCAGGCTAACATAGAAGAGGTAAAGAGATGTCAACCTGGCAGGAAAAGATTTTCAGGCCTGTTCATGCTCTTCTATACAGCAATCTAAATTTAGATTCAAACCTGAGAACAGGAGGACAGATTAAATGTTTGTTTCCATTGTAAATTCCACATTCTCAGTCTGAATTTCCTTTAGTATCTTGTAGGATTCTTTCAAAGGACCCCCATCTCAGGCTGCATCTGCTTTCAGATTGTAGACACATGAAGCTGTGTTTTCTGGCACAGGATCATAAGAAAATTCCAGAAAGTTTGAGAAGACATGAAATCTGGAAAGAAAGGTGGTTACTTAATGGTGATAAAATCAGCTCTGGGAAAGATTTTCTCCACAGCAACCCTTACCCCCAACCCCAAACTGTTCCTGTTTCTCATCCATTGGACAGTTATTAAAGCTGATATCTGATTCTGTGCAGAAGCCTGGAGTTCTTTCTTATTGTTTTCCTCCTCACTACTGTAGGGGTTCAGAATGAGTCCCCCCAAGATGTGCCTCTGTGGTATGCAGATTGTTTAGAGCTAAAGGCAATTTTACCTGCAGGCTCAAGAGAAACTTCTGCCCCTCCCTTAACTACCTAGAAGAACTTGAATTAGGGGCCTTCCCCATAATAAGCAATTATCAGAGATAACCTCTTTTGATCTATCTATAGAGCTGGACAATCTTTTATTTATTAAGCATCTGCTCTTCTTATCAACTTGCATTGACCCTTTGAAGCCCCAAGGCACCTTACCTCATTCCTAGCTCAGGATGTCTTACATACCCATCTTCCCTTTCTGTCTGTGAACCTGTCATTCATGTGGGGTCTCTGACTCTCTCATGTATACAGGGTTCCCATATATATGTATGTATTGAATTTAGTTATTTTCTCTTGTTAATCTGTCTCATCTCTATGTGATTACTAGGTCTGTCAGAAGAACCTAGCATAGAGAAAAGTTTGTTCCTCCTCTACAGTACCCCTCTGGGCCTTTATCTTTTCTGGCTAAAAGAGAAAGTCTCAGTAGCATGTGGTGTGTTTTGGAGGAGAGGATAGAAAGGGGGTGGGATGTGTTGGCTGAGGGTGAAGGATGGTTGGGAGTAGAAGTTGTTCCATTTGAGAATCCCCTTTCCAACTGTACCTTTTCTTTCTTCCTGTACTCTTTGAGACAAGTGCTGCATTCTTCTCCACCCAGAAGTTAATACTCACAGACTGGGCCATCCTTGAGTTCAAAAGTCGTCTGTTTCCTCATAAAGTTTGTGGAGGGTACTTAATAACTAACCAGCTCAACCAGATGCTTCGTAGATTAGCTAATTAATAACTATATAGCACTCTAAACTTGCTAAGTATTTATTTAACAAATTCTGGGGATCATTACTTAATGATAAAGACTTCCCTACTGAAAAAATATTTTTAAAAACCCACTGAAACTCAAGTTCTAACAAGAAAATAACCTAAAAAAGCCATACGATTAAAAGAAATGTGTCTACCATTAGTAAGCCATTTAGAGACATATGAAGGAGACAGATAAAAACAGTTTGTGTTGCCAAGAAAAATTAATTTTATGAAGAGCTTTTGTGAGGCAGAAAATGAGGAGAGATGCGAGAAAGGGAATGCATACATCATCAAGGACATTATGTGTAACTAATGCCCTCAAATGAGGAGGAACAAAGGATGGTTTTCAAAGTCTTTTGAAAGGGTGTAAGGGGAGCAGACATACTTTGCAAATGCATTCTTTAAGAACACTTAGTGGTAGTCCAGACATTCCATTCAAATTAGTGGCTATTTGGAAAGAAATAAAGTAGCTGCTGAAACAAGCAATCTGGAAGCCCAGAGAAGTTAATATTCACATATGGAAAATTTTCCACGATGGTCTCAGTGTCATTGCTGTAACAGTGAATTGCTGAGGGCTACCCAACATGCTGGGGACAGGAGGCTTCTCAGGCAAGTTAAAAATCTCTCCTTCCTTTCAGAGCTTCTAAAATTATTATATTCATTATCAGTATTTGTTTGGTTATAATGTTAAACACATGCTGAAAAAAGCTTACTGCTACAAAGAAGCAGAAAAGACTCAAGGGACTTATAATCAAATCCTTCTTACACAAAATTTACAGAACAGATTTTCTTTAAATTATCCGGTTGAAAACTATGGAGGGCGGTGGGTACTCCGATGAGTAGAGTTTTGGAGAGACCTCGTCTCCTAGATAAAATCAAGTGACCTCAGGAAAGTCTCCCCTGTGGGTACGGTGTGCCTGCTGAGTAGGGCAACAGTCCTAACTGCCTTATTGTGGAACGAGTTGCTCCCGCATGATGAACTGCCTGCCCAGGACTGGAGAGATTCCAGCAGATACAGGACAACAACATTCTGTGTATGGAAAAGGGACCACAGGTTAAACCTGACAAGCTTAGGAGAGTAAAACTAAGATGGCATGAACACACACACACACAAAATTTTAACTAAGTGGGCCATGGTGGGAAGTCACATCTGGAGCTTCCTCATAAAGTTAATCTGTGCCTTTTCAGTGGGCCTGTTCTTTGTCTTTTTGTACCTAAAATAACATCTTTAATCCTTTTTCCAGAGAAGAGCTGGAAACTGCAAAATTCCTTATTATCATGCTTGTCTCCTGATAACCATCTGTATGTGCTGTAAAGAGCAAACGGTTAGCTATCCTGCACCCACCTGTGTGGGAGGAGTACCTGTCTCTCCAATGTACTTTTATCCAATCCCAGAGATTTCCCTGCTTTGCTTTCTCTGACCCCCTTAATCTATCACCAGTGGATTTCATGTAACCTTCCTCCTTTGATTTTATGTGTAAAATAAACTGCAAACTGCCATTTTGCGGAGCATTTTCTCAATCCGTTGAGATTTTGCTTCCCGGCAATTGTCGACAGGTTGACTCAAATAAACTCTTATAAGTTTTCTCTTAGGCTGGATATTTTTTGTCAACAATTCAATGCTGAGATTTCTGCTCCAGCAGCAGTTCGAACATGTTGGCTTCCTAGATCCCTGGTTGTATGACCCTGGCAGCACATGGCCAGGAAAATAAGAAAGTCCATGGAATGACTGAAAAAGTCTTTGTTCCCAGGACTAAGAATATAACCACTGATTTAAAAGAACGCAAACAAACCTAACTGGAATAATTTGGAGATAGGTATGTTATGAGTGATTTATTAGTTAGAAGAGTGTTCCTGCTTCTATTATTTCCTTTTATAATTCTGGTCCATTTTACATTACTTTTTCTTCCTTTACAAGGATCATTTAGAAGAATTTATTACAAAACAAGCTGTGCAATGCACTGTTGAAAAGAAACGGTTCCTTGAAGTCTATTAGGAAAGTTATAAGACATACAAATTTGTCTTACAAGAGATGAAGATAAACTTACAAAGCTTGTAGGCACACAACATTAAAAAATATACATAGATGTCTTCAGTTATTAATTCATTTTCCTTTGTTCATTTATTTTAATTTTTATTGTGAAATAAAGATACACACAAACACCTATGTGCCCATCATCCAAGCTAGGAAATAGCACATTACCCTACCCAAGACGCTCTGTAGGCCCCTCTCAGATTACACCGGTCTCTCTCTCTCTCTCTCTCTCTCTCTCTCTCTCTCTCTCTCTCTCTCTCTCTCTCAAAGTCAATCCTACCTTGAAATTTCTGTTACTCACCTCCCTGTTTTTCTTTATAATTTTTATCACCTATGCTTCTATCCTTAAACAATATATCATTTAGAGTTGCCATTTATGGAACAGAATCAGTAGACTCACAGTTTAATCTTTTGCTGCTTCTTTGCTCAATATTTTATTTTTGGGATTCTTCCATGTTAATGTAATTGTGTTCTGTTATATCATTATATGATTGTAACACAATCTAATCACCTATTCCACCTTCAGTGAACATTTGGATTGTTCTGCATTTTTTGCAATAATGAGCAATGCTGCCATAATGATTCTTGTATGTCTTTGAGTACACTTGTACAATAATTATTTGAGAGTATATTCCTAACGTTGGAATTTCTGGGTCTTCATGTATGTGCATTTCAACTTTCTAGATAAAACCAGCCTGTTTGCTAAAAATTGTTACACATTTGAATTACAACCAGCAGAGTGAGTTCCGGTTAA
The DNA here is from genome assembly GCF_001890085.2 of Hipposideros armiger. NCBI lineage: Eukaryota > Metazoa > Chordata > Mammalia > Chiroptera > Hipposideridae > Hipposideros > Hipposideros armiger. The sequence goes on from NW_017731783.1 coordinate 994,687, forward strand.
TCACTCCACGTCATTAACACTTGGGAATTGGACAGCTTTTAAAATTTTACCCATTCTGATGGGTATGTGAGGTTATCTCCTTGCTGTTTTAATTTACATTTCCCTGATTACTAATGAAATCAAATACCTTTTCATAAGTTTATGAAAAGTTGATTCGTGCTTGTTTTCTGAAATTCCTTTTGCTCATTTTTCTATTGACTGCAAGAATTGTATTGATTGATTCATATGGGTTCCTTATATATTCTGGATTCTAATATTTGGTTGATTATATATGTTGCAAATATATGCTCCTAGGGTGATGCTTATTTTTGTTTCGTTTTGTTTTACTCTCTTTGTCTCTTTTAAAGAAGTTCTAACTTTAAAGTAGTTAATCAATCTTTTCCTTTATAGTTGGTGCTTCTGTGTCTTGTTTAAGAAATTCTTCCCTGCCCAGAATTTGTTAACATAGTCTATTATATTGTTTCCTAAAAGTTATATATCACATATCATTAAATATAAGTTGCCATTGATTGTAAGACATCACAATTTCAGAAATGGTAAAATGTGAAAAAGAAAATGTATCCTTGAGATGATGACAATGATGCAAATTTGTTTTTCTTATATAGGTCTTTAATTCAGCTAAAGCTGATTTTGACATACAGTATAGAGTGGGGTTCAAATTCACTTTTTCCATATGTATAATCAACTGCCTCCTCACCATTTATTGAAAAGTTCATCTTTTCCCCAAGGATCTGAATTGCCACCTCCACCATACATCAAGTGTCTATACAAGATGGATCTGTTTCTGGGATCTTTATTTTGTTTGATTGGTTTATTTGTCTATTCGTGTACCAATCCCACCCCTACTGATTACTATAGGTTTGCTACATAGGAAGATAATTCCTCCCTCTCTGTTCTTCTTCAAGAGTCTTTTGAAGAAGAGTTTCTTGAAGAAAACACCTCTGTTGGGATTTTGAATGGAAATGTATTAAACCTATAGATCAATTTGTGGAGAATTAATGTTTTTATGAGATTGGGTCTTTCCTACCTATAGATGTCATAGTTCTCTAGGTCTTCTTTATAGCCTTTCAATGAAGTTTTATAATTCTCTATATAAAAGCCTTACACATGTTTTGTTAGATTCATTCCTAAGTACCTTTTTTTTTGATACTCTAGGGGAGGAAAAAAATCTTAGGGTCCCTGGCTGGGTCTGAAAATTAAACCAACAAAGATTAAGAGGAGAAAAGCATGTACATTTATTTCGTGTAAATTTTATGGGATGCAAGAACCTTTTTAAGGAATTGAAGACCCAAATAAACAGACCTGTGTATTTTAATTCTAGCTGTGATGAAGAATGGGCAGTTGTATAAAAATATGATATGTTAAAGAGTATGAGGTAATTATAGTAAACATTGTATGGCATCTTTCCAAAAGTGTCATTTCTGTTTATTGCTGGTATATATAAATGCTAATGATTTTTTGTATATTGACTTTTGCACCCAGCAACACTGCTAAATTCTCATATTCATCTCAATAGGTTGTGTACATATTCTTTTGAATTTTCTACAAATTCTATCATGTCATTGTGATTTCTTAATTTCCAATCTATGTGTTTTATTTCTTTTTCTTGCCTTACTCCACTATTTAGGAACTCTAGTACAATACTGAATAGAACTGGAGATGGCAGCACACTTATCTTGTTCCCCATTTTAAAAGGAACGGTTACTTATGTTGTTTGCTGTAGATTTTTATAAATACCTTTTATCAAAAAAATTTTTTCCTTATTTACTATGAGTTTCTTCTGGGTGGATGCTGAATTTTACCAAAGGCTTTTTTTTTTTAATCTGCTGAGATTATCATATGATTTTTCTCCTTTAATCTTTTGATGTGGTGAATTACATTAATTTTTTTTCTTATCTGAAACTAATCTTGCATTCTTAAGTAAATAAGTTTGGCTATGATGTATCATCTTGCTGGATTTAAATTGCTGAAATTTTGCTTAGGATTTGTGTCTATACTTATAAGTGAGATTGGCCTGAAATTTTTCTCACCCCCTCCTACTCAGATTTTGCTATAAGGTTATACTAGCCTCATAAAATGAGTTGAGGAATAATTTCTTTTTTTTTCTATACTCTAAAATAGCTTGTGTGAGATTAGGATTATTTATTCCTTGAATGTTTGGTAGAAGTCACTGGTAAAATTGTTTCAGCCTGGATTTTTCTTTGCAGAAAATATTTAACAATAGACTCAAGTTCTTGAATGGTTATGAGTCTACTCTGGTTTTCTATTTCAGTTTTATTAACTTAAACTTCTTGTAATTTTTCCACTTCATCTAAGTTTTCAAATTAATTGGCTTAAAAATATTCACAAACTTCCCTTATCTTTGTAATTTCTGCATCATGTCTGATTATTGCTTTTTCTTTATTCCTCATGTTGTTGTTGTACCTTCTCTTTTTATCTTGATCATTTTTCACCAAAGGTTTGTAAATTTTATTAGTCTTTCACAAATCCAGTGTTTGGTTTAGTTGGTCTTTTCTATTGTATGTTTGTTTTCAATTTTATTATTTTCTCATTGTATCTTTATTATTTCCTTTCTTCTATTTTATTGGACTCTATTATGCTGTTCTTTTTCTAACTCTTTTGCTCTTTACATTTCAAACCATTTTCTCTTTTAATATAAGCTTTTAGGTCTATAAATTTCCTTTTAACTACTTGTTCAGTTTTATCTCTCAAACTTTCACATAGTATCAAATATTTGATACATAGTATCATTCCAAAATGACTCTTTTTTTTTTTAAGCTGAGCCATCCTGCCACCTGTTGGCAGCTCAGCAGCAGCTCAGCTCGGGCCAGGCATTGAACTGCTGTTGCTCAGAGCTCAAACTCTTGAGCAAGCTCTTAACCAACTGAGCCACTCACCCGGCCCTTAAAATTATTTGTTTTTTTGATACATGAGTTTTCAAACACATGTTTTTTCTAGTTATCTTTTTTTTAAATTGATTCTTGACTTAATTGCATTGTGGTAAGAAAATATAATACAAAATTTTCAAAATTTGCTGAGACTTGCCTTATGGCTCAATCTATGATCAACTTTAGTGAAATTTCTGTGTAGGCTCAAAAATAATTGTTTTCCTTATTCTATGATTTTGCTTTTGGGGTTTCACTTTTATTAAACTTCCCATTTAAAGCAGACACTAGGCTTTTACTTCTGCCCTCAAGATTCCTGAGGCTGCACAAACCAATATTCAAATTTACTAGATTCAGCAAATATTTACCTTCCAGACAAAAGCTGACTTTGGGCTCTGCTTATTTCTCTGGGTTCTGGCCTTTACTCTGTTTTAGTGCTATTTCTTAACTTCTTGCTAGTTTACAGATCCCTTCCAGAATATATTTTTAATATTTTACTCAGCATTTTTGTTGGTTTCAGTGAAAGAGTTAGTCCAGATACCCTAGCTGAGCACATTACTAGAAATTGAAATCCTCATTTATTTTTCTAAAATATTTATTGGGCACCTACTATGTATGGAATAAGTGTTATTATTGTGATCTGTACAAGGTGGACTAGTAGTATGAGAAAAAGAGACATTGACTGGGGTAGAGGCAGAGGCGAGGCAGGGGAGAGTAAAGGCAACTAATGGAAGGTGGTGAAAAATATGTTTGGGAGTCAAGCAGGCCTGGAGATAAAGCCCAGGATCACTGCTTACTAATTGTGAGACCTGAGGCAAGTCATTCAACTTCTCTCAGTGCCTCAGTTCCTTAATCGATAAAATGGTGTTAATGATAGCAGCTACCTCATAGGTTTGTAGTTAGAATTACTAGAAGCGCTGAGCATATGGTGATGGCTCAGAAAATGCTAACTAGTCTTTGTCCTCACAGAAGAGATGCATAAGATGGAAACAAAATTATTTCTGTAAGCTTTATTCACTTTTCCTGGGAGCTGCCAAAGGGAGGGCTTAGGACCATCTCCCTTCCAACTTCAGGCTGGGGAAATTCAATTCTTACTCTAGGGAATATCCTTCCTGCTTCCAGATTCCCTCAAAGAGACCCTTTCTCACTGGTCCTCTCCCTCCTGAGTTAGATTGGTTCCTCAATGAGTTTAGAGTGTTGGGAGTTAAAGACAGGAAGCAAATATCTTGCAGTCAACTTCTGCTTTCCAGAAGTTCCTTGACACAAGCAGAATGCCTGGGTACCGTATTTCCCCATATATAAGATGCTCCCATGTATAAGATGCTCCTTAATTTGGGGGCCCGAAATTTGAAAAAAAAAGTATTATATAAAGTTATTGAGCTCAAGTTTCATTCATCATAAAATTCATACAACTCCTCATCACTGTCAAAACTCCCAACCATTCGCTTGTCCTCATCTGTGTCTGATGACGAATCTGTCTTCATATGTTGCCTCGTCCTCAGTGGGAAATGCAAGTAAAAAAATCTACAACCACTGTGTAAGACACACCCAGTTTTTAGACCCCAAGTTTTTTGAAAAAGGGTGCGTCTTATACAAGGGGAAACACGGTATATTCTTTTAAGGGGGAAAAAAAGGTGGTAAATGCATGGAGAAAAATAGAAGTTAATATTTTATTTTTAAAAATTATCCCATTGCAAAAGGAATGGCTAAAGCATACCAGCTAGAAGGAGCAGGAGAGAAAATTTGAGAAAAAGAGCACCCTCCCTGGAAGCCACGCTAGGAAACTTGGACTTTTTCCTCTAGGCAGTGGACTGCCAAGAAGTTGTGCCATAGTCATATCTGCAATTCAGGGTGGAGGGGATTTAGAACTGTGGAAGAATGAAGGGCAGGGAGACCAGCCGAATATGCCTGCAGTGAATCATAAGAGACAGGGTGAGTGAGGGCCTAATTGCTAGAGGAGTGAGGCTACACATTGTGCAACTGTGGAGGACCCTGAAGGTGGCAAACATGGTAGTTCTGCAGAGAGCTTAAGAGAATGAAAATGACAGGACGTGATGGACATGGAATGAGAGTAGAGGGAAATGCGACTCCCTCCAAGGTTTCTGGCTAGGATGACTAAATGGATGATGGTGCAATTAGCCATTATAGGAGATTCAGTAGGACCAGGTTTGAAGAAGCAAACATGATGAGCCTGAATTGGACGTCACTGTGTGCCTGGCTGGTAGAGATGTCTTTTACCTGTGGCTCCCAGAAGAGTTCTGGCTGATGAGAGGAGGGAGTTTCAAGAAGGAAATTGTGGTCAATAGTGTCTTACCCTACAGAGATCGTGAGAAAGAGGACCTGAAAGGGATCCATTGTATTTGTCAATCAGAAGGTTCTGGGTGACATTAGCCTGAGCAGTTTGAGGGGCGGAGGAGGAGCAGAAGCAAGACTGTGAAGTGAAAAATCTTAGGGGTAGCTTGGCTGGGGAGCAAAGCTGTGAGATAAATTGATAGCCTAAGGGGGAATAAAGGGACAAGAAAGTCGGCTATTTCTCCTCTCCTCCTCCCTGTCCGTCTTCTTAAGTGGCAAAAGAAGCTTACGCTTGATAAAACTAAGGGGTGAATCCAGAGTTGAGGAAGAGGGGACAATAGCAGAGTGAGGTTCCTCCCTTGGAGCTGGAGGGTGGTGGGGTCAGAGGACAGGTAAAGGAAGAGCCTCCTTCCTCTGACATTCCAGAGGAGTAAGTGAAAATTCAGTGCTCTCTACACACTTCTTAGGTGTCAGGGGCAGGGCGTGAAGGGATATCATGCAATAAATATTTAATGAGTCTCTACTTTGTCTAAGTGGTGGCATAAATTAGGTAGACCAGAGAATGAGGAAATCTTAGAAATGTGAAGCAATTATTCAGAGTGAGGTATCACTTCTAAGATTGGAGGGAGGGAGGGACGCCTAGGACTTCCTCAATGATGAAAGGAAGAAAGGAAGTTTGGCAGAACATTTATTTTCTCCCCAAGGCAGAAGGTAGTGAAAATAGCCTGAAACAAAAAAAGTGGGGAAAATGGAAAGAAGGGAAGAAAATGAACAGTAACAGCATGTTCCAGGTTCCAGACACTAAGCTAAATTAAGCATTTCATAGGTAATCTTGTGCAATCCTCAAAACAACCCTGTGAGAAAGTCATTACTGTTTCCATATTATTGATGTAGAAACTGAGGCTCCAGCTCTTTTTCTCACTCTAATTCCGCTTCTACATAGAGGAGTAAAATGCTTTGAAATCTGGAGGGAAACTTCCAGTCCTTGTCTTTCTAAATTTTTATGTTGCTGTGAAGCCAGGTAAAAGGCACAGAAGAGGAAAATTCCTAGTGTGCCTGGGCCAGTGAAACAACCTATGTCTCTGTTGGTACTTGATTAAGGATGGGGCAAAGCTTGGCTGAATGTTAAAGGCCAAAGGAACTTGGATGAGGAAGTGGTTACCCAGTTCCTTCTGCAGAACCAGCCCAGGGGAGCCCTGTGACAAGGAGCCTGTTCCCTGGTCCTAGCACAGCCCAGTCTCCATTTGTGGGAAGAAATTGTGCTGTGTCTGGGCTCATCACACAAGAGATTTCTATAAATGCTTATTTTTCAATATCCTCAAAGCTATATAAATTATCATCCACAGGATGCATACTGAGAAATTAAATGGCACTTGGAAGGAATACATACCCTTTCGTTCATAATAAAATAGACTTAGAAAAGATAAAAACCAGCGTGCCACAATAATATACAGCACTGGCAATCCATTTCTTTAAAAAGTATACATTTAAAAGGGAATGTAAGATTTCGGTTAGGGAGGAGAAAGTAACCAACCAGACGCGCTACTGGTGATCAAAGTGGATTATAAAACATTTATGCCCGTATGCCTTTTGTGCACTTTAATATTTATTCTTTTTTGGCAACTGGGCTCTAAGTTCCATTTGACGCGCTGCAGAGTTGCCATGGAGACCAGAAGAAACTTTATTTTTAGAAAACTAACGCTCGGATTTACCTCAGCACGAGAGAGGTCAGGGCCCCCGCCAGTCAGCGGCATCCGTGAGCTCTGCGGCCGTGGGCCCCGGAGCGAGGCCAGGAGGGGGCGGTGCAGCGCGGCATCACGTGACCTGGGCGGGGCCCGCGCGCCTCCCGCTCGACGCTCGGCCGCGGCCGCTGCCGCTGCCGCGTCTCATTCATGAGGGCCGCCTGGCTCGGCTGCGGCCCAGGCGGCTCCCGAAGCAGCGGCGGCGGCGGCGGCGGCAGCGGCGGGCGCTGGAGCTCCGCGCGCTCCCGGCCGGCCCCGCCCCCTAAGCTGCCCGCGAGCCCATCCTGCCCGGCTGGTCCTCACTGCCCGTCGGCGCGGGCCGGGAGTCGAGCCCCCGCAGGTAAGCGGGAGCCGGGCCGGGGTCCTTGCTTTCTCGCGCTGCACTCCGCCGCGGGCGTCGTGTCTCTGCGCTCGGAGGTAGCGGGGGGCTCCAGTACGGCGCGGAGCTGCCCTCCCGGAGGCCGGGACCCTCTCGGGCAGCGCGGGCGGAGCGGCCCCTGTCCGCGCCCCCAGCTGCCAGCGCGGTCGCCTCGCCGGCACGTAGACGCAGCGCTGTGGCGGGACGGGCTCGCGGGGCGGGCTGGGGGCCGAGCCGGGAGCCGGCGGTTGAGCAAGAGGGGGACGTGATGACTCTGAAAAATTCGGGTGCCCCTGCTGCTGCCCGAGGTGATGGTCACTTCAGACCTCACCCTCCCCCCGACCCGCTTGGGTTTCTGGCATGCAAGCTCGAGCTGAGGCCGAAGTGAGGCTCGGCCAAGCCGGTCACCGCGAGGAAAGCGCCGCCCGAGGCCGCGTCTCCATCCCGCCTCCGGCCCTGGGGGATGGGGCGCCCTCGGCACGTGATCCGCGGTGAGGCCGGGGCTGGGAAGTTGCTCTTATTACTCTGGGGCTGTTTGTTCGTCCCGCCTCTCTGCCTCTAGGTTATAGACCGGATCCTTAGTATGAATAGTTTTTCTCTTCTCGAACCCTCGCCGCTTGGCCAATATTAATTTGTATCGAACTTGTCAACATACGGTTAATACTAAGGGCTTCTTTTTCAACTTTTAACCCGGGCGGGTCATCGTTTTCTCCACTTGCCTGAACAAATTAAGACTATTATCACCGAAAATTTGAGGTTACATTTTGGAGGAATACTTATGCAAAACAGGACCAGAAAGAGCACCCTTCCTTTAAAGTGCTGGAACTCCGAGTATTTGAAAATTTAACAAGCCGCTAGACCAAATTTAGATGCACATTTGGGGATTACTTTTCCAAACCTGTTTTTTTTTTAATTGAAAAAGAGTGTCTTGCCTTGGTGTCAGGCCAGGCCCTGTTGAAGCTCTTTGCCCAATAGAGATGCTCAGTGTTACCATTTATTAAAACTTGGCTTCACTAGTTCATAATGCTTTGACAATACAAAGCCAGTTTTGAAATATATTTTGAAATATTTACTAATTTAGCGGCATATAATGGTTTCCAAGTTGATAGGCTGATATTGATTGTTCTCAATGGCTTAAGAATGAAAAGTGTGGCAGGTGATGCTGAGGTGTGCAGCCGCAGGGCCCAAAGCAAGGTGCAGGGGAGGGATTCCCTGTGACTTAGCCCTCCATGGTCTGGTCCCCTAGTGAAGCATCCTCATGTTGCCTGAAGTGCAGTCAGCCTCAGGTCATACTCGGCCAGAATACGAAAAACATGGCCCAGGCAACATGTGAAAGCGTGGGCAGTATGGATGGCTTCTCTTCAATGAAATGTGCAGTTGATTGTGGTATGTCTGACTGAAGTAGCTCCATGTCCAAATGTTGGTAGAGATGGCCATAGAATGCTACAAATAAGATGATGGCTTCTGTTTTAGTATTTGATGGCACAGTTGAGAACCAACAGAGAAGCTTTATGTTTAAGAGGAACTGGAAATAGGAGCGTGTGAAAACCATTGAGTACTATAAGTAAAGCCATTGTTAAGAAGCAAATAGTCCAGTCAGCTGGGGCTTTGTGTCCTTTATGGCTGTGTTGTAGCAATACAGGTACTCATCACCCTGTATGGTAATTTTTAGTTTACTGACTGGATTGTCTCCTGCACTAGACCAGGAATTCCTGAAGGCCTGACTCTGGTTGCTGTCTGATACCAAATACAGAGCCAGCTTTTAGAAGAGCCTTGGTTGAGGTCTGTTGAATTAAGGTAGGAAGCAGCAGATGGTGTGACCTTACCAGTGAGTGACCTGAGAGCCAAGGCACTTCCTGAATGAGTTCACTTAAGTTTCCTGAATTGTGAGCTTTGGGTGAATAATCCTGGCAGTGCCAAGCATTGGTGGTAAAAGGTTAAATTAAGCTGATGATCATTACAGTGAACATTGTGCAATGTTTAAATATTTTAATACATGTGCTGCAGACTTGAGCACTAGTTTAAATATTAATATTTAGTTTAAATATAGCTTGGTTCTCTGTGTCAACAGCTATTTCCTTTGGTTATGCTTCTTTGTCTGCATATTTCCTCATATATAGCAGCACAGTAACAGCCTGAAGCTTTGTCTTATTAGGAAGTAGATTCAGCTACCTCCCTTAGGTGCTTAGAAACCCAAGTCAGGAAGTTTTTATTTAAATCTGACTTAAGTCTGCCCACCTGTTAATTTAAAGCCTTTCCTTTTTGCTCTGACCCCAGTTGCTGTCACTTTGTGTGTATGTGTGCGCATATTGACTTGCCCAATCGCTAGGTCGTGGTTTGGGACCTTTATTTTGAAACCTTGTTTTTATCTAATTTATTCCCTTCATATATAAGTACTTCTGGCTGAGCTCCAGAGTCTTCTGACCTATCATTTGCCTTCTTCATGATGAAACAACTCACAAGTTGGTAGGCGGAGCCTCCAGTTGAGAGAATCCTATATAAATTATGTCTTATTAAAACTTTGAACATAGTTATTACAGGTTGGAACAGTAAGCTTTATGGTTATATCTTGGTTAGATGGTATTTGAATAAGAAGTTGTCTTGGTGGCTTTGCTAGCAATTAGCACTTTGGAATCCACACCCCCCCACACCCCCTCGCCCACTGTCTGCTCGATTCTTTATTTTAGTAACACTATTACTAACACTAAACACTTCATATGTGTACGGTCCTGTACTCTTCAAGACAAGTGTGTGAGGGAAAGTTGCTCACCCCTGGGGGCCAGATAAAGCAGCTTGGTATTTTCAGAGTCAGTGGCAACCTGTGTGTAATGGGGCCTCTCCAGCTCTGCAGTCCGCACCTCGCACAGGTGCTACTGACCAGTAACAGGAATTGTGGCCCAGATGATCTGCTCCTCTGAAATCCTGCAACTGGATGATTCTGCTCTAAGTTTTCAGTCTATCAAGAAGGAAAGAGAACAAAAAAAGAACCCGTTAGGAGATAATTTGTGCTGCAATGCAAGATAAAGCCCCTAACGTGACTTTTAGTATTAGAATGATGATAAAATATACATTTTTTTCTCATTCGATTCACTGACTACTGTTTAGACTCTTTTTCCTTTAAAGCCTTTCAGTGCTAAATTTCAGTAGTCCTGTTTGTCAATTTAGATTGGTATTAAAATTGTTACTAAGAAATGAAGAAAGTCAGAAATCATTTAACTTGTAAAACATAACAAAAAGTTATAGCATCACCTCCTTTTCTTACCTTCATTTCATCTCAGTATAAAGAGGTAACGACTGAAAAGGCAAGGTAGTATGTGATTGTTAGAAGTGGGATCTTTTAAAATAATTTTTAAATTATTTAGGTCAACTATATAATTTGAGAGACTACATAAATGTAATAGAAAAGTGGGAGGGGGAGATCCTAGAAAGTGATCTTTTAAAAATCTAGAATGTTTTTGTAATCTTTGAATTTACAACTTTATGATGTGGTGTTTATAAATAAAATTTAAAGTGATTTATAAGTTGTAAGTTTTCAATTCCTAGCATCTTTTTTTATTTTTCCTGTTTAAGAATTTACAGTGATTCATTCTTACCTGTTTTAGCAAATCTAAATTTCTCATTTCAGTGTCCTCAATTCAGTTTTCTACCTACCATCTCCACTTGTCTCAAACATTTAACCATTTTCTTCATACTCACTTTTCTTGATTAACTTTAGCTATAGGCGGCACACCTCTTTACATGTATTGATATGTTATTTTGTGCTTTTGATATTACTTTGTGTTTGCTCTCAAGTCATCTGCGGCTTTCCTCTAGCTGTTAATCAGTAGTAGAGTAAATAACTTTTCTCCTTAATTTTCATACACTCCCTGTGGCCTGCATCAATGCCAGTTTGCTTCCTTTGTTTTCCATAAATGTTGAACTAAGGGGAGGATTAGAGGAGAGATGGAGAGTGTTGAATGGAACTAGTAAGAAGCTAGCCTTAAAGGTTTGTCAGATTCTAGTAGGAAAAGTAGGATTTGAGGAGGGGAAGAAGGAATGTTTAAACATGGGTACCTTTGGAGTATTGTTGTGGAGAAAGAGAGCCTGGTGATTTTAAAGGGGAAAGAGGAAGGGATGAATCTTCATAGGTTGATGTGCAGAAGAGCTCAAATAGAATAAGCTGGGGGCTGGCCAAGTGGCTCAGTTGGTTAAGAGTTAGCTCAAGAGTGTGAGCTATGAGCAACAGGACCACCGGTTCAATTCCCACACAGGTCAGTGATGCTGCGCCTGAGCTGAGCTGCCAACAGGTGGCAGGATGGCTCAGCTGGTGAGAGCACGTGCTCCTAGCAACAAGACTGCCTGTTCAATGGTGGGCTACGCCCGCCCGCAACTAAGACTGAACTTGGCACCTTGAGCTGAGCTGCCACCTGGATGGCTCAGTGGATCGACCATGCGCTCTTAGCAACAGAGCTGCTGCATGGGATGGTGGCTACGCCCACCTGCAACTAAGATTGTAACACAGCACCCTGAGTTTAGAGGCCACGAGCTGCGGACAGGAAGCCAGATGGCGACTAGCACCCTCCAAAACTAAGACTGAAGAACAACTTGGCTGGTCCCCCTCCCCAATTCCTCAACACTGTTCCCCTCCCCCAATTTCCCAATTTAAAAAAAAAAAATAGAATGAGCTGGCACAGCTGTGAGACCTGTTATTTGCAGTACACTGGAAACTTTGAAGGTCTGGTGTACTCTCTCCCATTGTTTTTTTATTTTTTGATCACTTGTTAATTTAGTTGAAATTTTAAGTAACAGTAAAGTGGGTATAAGGGACACAGATTTGAAAAGATGAAGAAACATTATTAAAGACTAATATTTCAGGGCCGGCGAAGTGGCGCATTGGTTAAGAGCTGACTTGGGATGCCAGAGGGCCCCGGTTTAGATCCCACATATGAGGGCCAGTGACACTGCCCTCTACAGCTAAGATGCTGAACAACAGTTCAACCTAGAGCTGGGCTGCTGTGAGTGGTGACAGCGTAGGCTGCAGACCCTGCGCAGCAGCCTCAGTGAGTGGCCGTCCAAAATCCGGCGACTGATTTGCCTCGCCCGGGAAGAGCGCAATGATGGTGCCAACTTGGGCCAGTGAAGCAGTGTCCCCCACAACTAGACTGAAGAACAAAACGACAGCAACTTGTCTGTTCCCCTTCCCCCAATTCCCCAGCGCTGTTCCCATCCCCCAATTCCCCAATAAATAAAAAGAAAATCTTTAAAAAAAAAAAGACTAATATTTCAAAGAAAAGGATGGGGGGGCTACCAGGATCTAGGTTTAAATTTGTTTTTTTTTGGTTTTGGTGGCTTTAAGTAATTATTAGGTGAAGAGGAGAAGCTGAGGATAGGAAAATGTTGTTCAGAAACTCTAAAGTTGGAACTAGTGATTTTACTGCAAGGAAAAAGATAAACACAGTACCAAATAACTTTTTTAGTGACATTGAATTTCTGCATTTACCTATTTTCTGAAATATATAATAGGAAGGATAACTACCTAAAAAACTTTTTTTATACCTCTGAATAAACAATGGAGTTGTACAATGGCCAGGCTGGTTCTAATCTATTCAGTATATTATGGAATCATTGCTCCTAGCAAGATAGATGTGTCCAGCTGTACTAGAGACTTGGTGTTTAACTCATTCTAAAAGAGAAGCTTTCAGTATGTGAGTTGCCCTTAAAAGGTATTTGGGCATAATCTACAATAGTATAAAGACATTTGATAATTTGATGATATGATTTGTATTGTTATCCACTATGAGATAGTGAAACCATCAGGTACTTAATGTGAATTAAGAACTCTGAATCAGTGCTTCTTGAATTGTGGTTAACTACTTTCCCCAACAGTTGAGTCTGTATATTTGTGATCCTTGTAAACTGATGTGCCTTTCTTCTGAACCAACATAAATCAAGGAATATTTGGTTTTACTGAAGAACCGTAGAGAATATACTTTTTGTTTCTTTTAGGATGCTAAGTGTAATTATTTTTTTCTTTGGAAAACATGTTAAACCCTCTGTCCACACATTATATTTATTTTATTTTTATTTATTTTTTTTTTGGTGTGAAATAAACATTTTTAAAGTTAGTTTCAGCTGTACAACACAGAGCAATAATTATGTTTTACCCCTCAAAGTGACAACCCCCCCTCCCAATCTGCTGCCCCACTCCCCCATATCATACATATCTATTACAATTCCCTTGACTCCACTCCCACACTATACTCCACATCCGTGACTATAAATATATTCGATTATAGTTGACATACAATATTATACAGCATCAGCTTCAGGTGTACGGTGCAGTGATCAAGCCTCTACCCCATCCATGCAGTGGTCTCCCTAACAAGACAGGTGACCATCTGACACCCTACAAAATATTTACAACATTATAAATTATATTCCCTGAACTTTCATATCCCTGTGGCAACATTGTAGTTACCTATTTATGCTGTCTAATCCCTTCCCCTTCATCCCCACCCTCTCCCAACTAACAACCATCAGTTTTTCCTTTATATCTCTGAGACTATTTCTGTTTACTTTGTTTGTTCATTCAGTTTTTTAGATTCCACATATAAGTGAGATCATATGGTATTTGTCTTTCTCCGACTGACTTATTTCACTTAACATAATGTTCTCTAAGTCCATCCATATGGTTGCAAATGGTACGATTTCATTCTTCTTTATAGTGGATTAATACTCCATTGTATAAATGTACCACAGTTTCTTAATCCAATTGTCTACCAATGGGAATTTCGGTTGTTTCCAAGTCTTGGCTGTTGTAAATAGCGCTACAATAAACAGAGGAGTGCGTATATTTTTTCTAATTAGCGTCTTGGGTTTCTCTGGATAGATACCCAAGAGTGGAATTGCTGGGTCATACAGTAGTTCCATTTCCAGTTTTTTGAGATACATCCATACTGATTTCCATAATGGCTACACCAATCTGCAGTCCCATTGACAATGCACCAGGGTTCCCTTTTCTCCAGAGCCTCGCCAGCACGTGTCTGTTGATTTATTGATGATAGCCGTTTTGGCTGGAGTGAGGTGGTGTCTCATTGTGGTTTTTATTTGCATTTCTCTAATTATTAGTGAGGTTGAACATTTTTCATATGCCTGTTGGCCATCTGTATGTCCTCTTTAGAGAAATGTCTCTTCATGTCCTCTGCCCATTTTTTAATTGGGTTGTTTGATTTTTTTGGTGTTGAGTTGAATGAGTGTTTTATAAATTTTGGATATTAATCCCTTATAAGATATATCATTGGTAAATATCTTCTCCCATTCATTAGGCTCCCTTTTTGTTTTATTGATGATTTCCTTTGCTGTGGAAAAACTTTTAAGTTTGATGTAATCCCATATGTTTATTTTTTCTTTTATTTCCCTCGCACGAGGGGATATAGCAGTAAAAATATTACTGAGGGTAATGTCTGCAGATTTACTCCCTATGTTTTCTTCTAGGAGTTTTATGGTTCCAGGTCTTACATTTAAGTCTTTAATGCATTTTGAATTTGTTCTCGTATATGGTGTATGTGGTCCATTTTCATTTTTTTGCACGTGTCAGTCCAATTTTCCAAGCACCATTTATTAAATAGACTTATCTTTACTCCAATGTAAATTCTTGCTTCCATTGTCATAGATTAAATGACCATATATGGATGGGTTTATTTCTGCCTCTTTATTCTGTTGCATTGGTCTGTGTGTCTGTTTTTATGCCAGTGCCATACTGTTTTGTTCACTGTAGCCTTGTAATATGATTTGAGGTCGGGTAGCGTCATACCTCCCACTTTGTTCTTATTTCTCAAGATTGCCGTGGCTGTTCGGGGTCTTTTATGGTCCATATAAATTTTAAGATTATATGTTCTATTTCTGATAAAAATGTCCTTGGTAGTTTGATAGGAATTGTATTGAATTTATATATTGCCTTGGGTAGTATTGACATTTTAACTATATTAATTCTTCCTATCCATGAACATGGTATGTGTTTCCATTTATTTGTATCCTCTTTGATTTCTCTCTTCAATGGCTTATAATTTTCTGAGTACATGTCTTTTACTTCTTTGGTTAAATTTATTCCTTGGTATTTTATTCTTTTAGAAGTAATTGTAAATGGGATTGATTTCCTGATTTCTTCTTCTGA
>NW_017731783.1:1010884-1042766 GCF_001890085.2 Hipposideros armiger
TCATAGTAATAATGGCCTCATAAAATGTGCTTGGGAGCCTTCCCTCCTTCTGTATTTTTTGGAATAGTTTGAGGAGAATAGGTATTAATTATTCCTTGACTGTTATGTAAAATCCCCTGTGAAACCATCTGGTCCAGGACTTTTGTTTGTTGGAAGCTTGTTGACTACTGATTCAAATTTTTTGGTGGTAATCAGTCTGTTCAGAGTTTCTGTTTCTTCTTGGTTCATACTTGGTAGATTGTATGCTTCTAGAAATTTATCCATTTCTTCCAGGTTGTCAAATTTGTTGGCATATAGTTGCATGTAGTATTTTCTTACAATTTCCTGTATTTCTGTGGTATCTGTTGTCACTTCTCTTTCATTTCTGATTTTATTAATTTGGGTCCTCTCTCTCTTTTTCTTGTTGAGTTTGGCTAAGGGTTTGTTGATTTTGTTTATCTTTTCAAAAAAAATAGCTCTTGGTTTCATTGATATTTTGTATTGTTTTTTGGGTCTCTATTTCATTTATTTCTGCTCTGGTATTTATTACTTCCTCCCTTGTACTTCCTTTGAGCTTGTTTTGCTGTTCTTTCTCCAGTTCCCTTAGGTGTAAAGATAGTCTGTTGATGTAAGACTGTTCTTGTTTCTTTAGATAGGCCTGTATTGCTATGAATTTTCCTCTTAGGACTGCTTTTGCTGCATCCCATAGATTTTGGGTTGTTGTGTTTTCATTTTCATTTGTCTCGAGATAGCTTTTGATTTCTTCTTTGATCTCACTTTTGACCCACTCGCTATTTAGTAGCATATTATTCAGCCTCCATGTATTTGTGTGCTTTCTGGGTTTCTTCTTATAATTGATTTCTAGTTTCGTAGCATTGTGATCAGAGAAGACGCTTGATATGATTTCAGTCTTCTTAAATTTATTGAGACTTTAATAAATAAATAAATTTATTTATTGTTTTGTAGCCTAACATGTGGTCTATCTTGGAAAATGTTCCATGTGCACTTGAGAAGAATATATATTCTGTTGCTTTGGGATGAAATGCTCTAAAAATATTAAATCCAGCTGGTCTAAAGGGGTCATTTAAGGCTGCTGTTTCCGTGTTTATTTTCTCTCTGGAGGATCTGTTCGCTGGCTACAACGGGGTGTTGAAGTCCCCTACTACGGTAGTGTTACTATTGATCTCTATCTTTATGTCTGTCAAAATCTGTTTTATATATTTAGGAGCTCCTATGTTGGGTGCATAGATGTTTAATAGGGTAATGTCCTCTTGTTGAGTCGATCCTTTTATTATTTTGTGTCCTTCTTTGTCTTTTATTGTAGTCTTCATTTGAAAGTCTATTTTTTCTGAAATAAGTATTACTACTACAGCTTTTTTCTTATTTCCATTTGCGTGAAATATCTTATTCCATCCCTTTACTTTCAGTCTGTGTGTGTCTTTTGATCTGAGATGAGTCTCTTGTAAACAGCGTATGCATGAGTCCTGTTTTCTTATCCACTCAGCCACTCTATGACTTTTTTTTTTTAAAAGATTTTTTTTTCATAGGGGAATTGGGGGAAGGGGAACAGACAAGTTGCTGTCCCTTTGTTCTTCAGTCTAGTTGTGGAGGACCTTGCTTCACTGGCCCAAGTTGGCACCATCATTGCACTCTTCCCAGGCGAGGCAGATCAGTCGCTGGCTTCTGGACGGCCGCTCACACAGGCTGCTGGCTGCTCACCCTGGCTGCTGGCTATACACAGTAGCCCATGGGAACCCACTACAGCAGGGGCTGCAGCCTATGCCATCGCCAGCGACTCACAGCAGCCCAACTCCAGGTTGAATCATTGTTCAGCATCTTAGCTGCAGAGGGCAGTGTCACTGGCCCTCATATGTGGGATCCGAACTGGGGCCCTCTGGTGTCCCAAGCCAGCTCTTAACCATCGCGCCACTCGGCCGGCCCCACTTTATGTCTTTTGATTGGAGCATTTAGCCCATTCACATTTAAAGTGATTATAGATAGGTGCATATTTATTGCCATTTTGTTATTTGTATTTCTGATCTTTCTGGGTTAGCTTGTTTCCCCTTGCTTCTGTTTAAAAAAGCCCTTTTAACATTTCTTGCAATGCTGGCTTGGTGGTAATGAATTACTTAAGCTTATTCTTTCCTGAGAAGCTCTTTATCTCTCCTTCAATTTTAAGTGATAGCTGTGCTGGGTAGATCAATCTTGGTTGTAGGCCTTTATTTTGCATCACTCTGAATATTTCCTGCCACTCCCTTCTGACCTGCAGGGTTTGTGTAGAAAAGTCAGCTGTTAGTCTTATAGGAGTTCCTTTGTATGTAACCTGCTGTCTTTCACTTGCTGCTTTTAGGATTCTGTCTTTGTCTTTAACCTTTGCCATTTAACTATGATGTGTCTTGGTGTGGGCCTGTTTGGGTTCAGCTTGTTTGGAACTCTCTGCACTTTCTGGGCTTGTATGTTGATTTCCTTCACCAGGGAATGGAGTTTTCTGTCATTATTTCTTTAAATACATTCTCAAGCCCTTCTTCTCTTCTCCTTCTGGTATTCCTATGATGCGAATATTGTTGCATTCAATGTTGTCCCACAGGTCTCTTAAACCATTTTCATTGTTTTTTATTCTTTTTTCTTTTTGTTGTTCCAGCTGGGTGATTTCTGCTATTTTTGTCTTCTAAATCACTGATTCGATCCTCTGTGTCATTTAATCTACTGGTGACTCCTTCAAGTGTGTTCTTCATTTCAGTTATTGTATTCTTTAGTTCTAACTGGTTGTTTTTTATGATTTCTCTGTCCTTCTTTATGTCCTCACTAAGTTCTGTAAACATTCTTATCATCAGTGTTCTACACTCTGTCTCTGAAAGGTTGGATACCTCTGTTTCATGTAGTTCCGTTTCTAGAGGTTTCTTCTGATCTTTTACTTGGGACACGTTTCTTTGTCTCTTCATTTTGGCTATCGCTCTGTAATTGCTTCGATGTATTAGATAGATCACCTAGAAAAAAAAAGAAGAAAAGGGGGGGGTCTCTTTGTGTGCTTTAATCTGCAGACCACTTGCTCAGCAATAGAGAGACTGGCTGACTGAGTGCCAGCTGTTGGGGGGAAGGGCTCAGTATGTCATGTGCTGGCCTCCCTCTCAGGCTTGCAGTGAGCTTCCCGCAGTTAGCTGCTATGTACTCTGGAACTGTGCTCACCACCAAAAATCCTCACAGTTTGTTGCTGGCTATCTGCTGCTGCGAGAAACCCTCTGTGGCCTGCGGAGGTGGGAGCCAGGCACCAGGGGCTCAGGGTGCCCTCAGAAGCACAGCTCTAGATGGGCAGGACAGGTCCCCAAGGCACCACAGGATGTGGTCAGTGGCCCCCACCAAATCAGAGCAGCATGCACTCCTGCATCAGCAACCATGCTGCACGAACTCGCCAGGAAAGCCCTGGCCGGATCACGCAGGCACACAGCTCACAGCCCAACACTCCCAGGAAAACTCCCGGTCTCAGCCTGTCTCAATCAGCCGCTCGCAGATCAGGCCAAGCAGCCAGACAGCCATTCGCCACGCTGGCAACTCTGCATGCACAGTGCAGGGAGTGGGGACCCAAGGCGACTCCCGTGTCTCAATGAACAGCCTGTCAGAGCCGGAGCGCGCCTGCCAGCCGTTTCCCTGGCTACGAAGCACAAGCAGTGTGAAGGGTGGGGATCCAAGGCCGCATGCGAGCGCGCACACACACGCACTCCTGCGCCAATTCCACCAGGCCAATGCGGTTCTGTACCTGACCCTCTGTGGGAGGATCCAGCCCTGAAAAAATGGCACCCTGCTGTACACTACTCATGTGCAAGCTCCACACCAGGGGAGCAATGGTCCCAAAACCTCCAGCTCCCGCGCCAAAGGCGCTCAGTTCAGTCCTTCCCCGCAGGCTCCTGGGCCCCACTCACACAGCTACTCTCTCCATCAGCGACTGGGTGAGTGCTCACCAGCGAGCAAGTCCGTGTGCTGGCTCCGCTGGTTCTCCAGCCTCCTTCAGCCTCATCAAGTTGAGCAAAGAGAGTTCTCACTTTCTTAATTTCTACCTCCAGCTATCGTAGAACTCCTTCCTCTTCCCGGCAAAGTAACTCTGGGCTGGTGAGCTCGGTGTGGGGCCGGAGGGTCTCTCCCCCAGCCAGAGAAGCCTCCCCACTGCTGAAGTGTCCCTCCCGGGGTTTCCGCCCCTCTTACCAGACTTGATGTGGCCTCCTCTTTTAAGTCCTTTGTTTAGAGGTGCTGTATATCTAGTGTTCAGGGGACTTCCAAGGTTGAATGTTGTATAAATTATTTGTAATTTTGGTGTGATCCTGGGAGGCAGTTGGCACAGCGTCTGTCTATTCTGCCATCTTACCGGAAGTTTCCCTATATTTCTTTAAAATTGCTTAACTTTTTTTTTTTTTGGATGAATAGTAGGCACCAATTTGACATTACAGACATAATGTCTGTTTACTCTATTTACAGAGACTCAGTCTGTAAAATGGTGCTGAGACCTACTTTGTAGGAACACTAAAAGTTTCTAGGAAGTGTTTAATGTTTGCAAAAGATTGTCATTATTACAGTTACATGGTTGAACACCTTCTTTGGGTGAGGCATTGTGCTTTACATAAATTATCTCAATAATTAAAACAACACTGTAAGGTAGCGATAATAGCCTCATTTGCTAGGTGAAGACTACGAAGCTAAAAGAGATTTGCCAAAGGCATGCAATTGTGTGGTGACATTGACCTTACTTTTTAGTGCCCCGCTCCCGTGCCACCACATTGCCCAGGAACTATAAGAATTCTCCTGCATCTATTTGACATGCTTAAATCAATTTTAGCGTTTTGTTTTGACTTTACTAGGTAGAACTGGAGAACTTGTTCTTTTTTTTTTTTTAAGATTTTATTGGGGAATTGGGGGAGGGGAACAGACAAGTTGCTGTCCTTTCGATCTTCAGTTTAGTTGTGGAGGATGTTGCTTCACTGGCCCATGTTGGTATTATCATTGCGCTCTTCCCAGGTGAGGCAGATCGGTCGCCGGCCTCTGGACGGCCACTCATGGTGGCTCATGGCAGCTCACACCAGCTGCTGGCTGCTCATGCTGGCTGCCGGCCACACATGGTAGCTTACGGCAGTCCACTGCAGCAGGGGCTACAGCCTACGCTGTCGCCGGCGACTCATGGCAGCCCAGCTCCAGGTCAAGCTGTTGTTCATCTTAGCTGTAGAGGGCAGTGTTACTGGCCCTCATGGGATCCGAACCGGGGCCCTGCTGCTCAAAGCTGGCGTCCCAAGCCAGCTCTTAACCAACATGCCACTCAGCCGGCCCTGGAGAACTTATTCTTAATGTCAGCATATATAAACTGTAAATAGAATAGCACCTACTGTGTATGGGCCTTGGATTTCTATGAATCATTTATGTATGCAAATCCACCTGTGCCAGGGAGAAAAATACGAGCCAAGAAAACAGTGGAGGCGATTCGGCCCCACTACACCTACTTGGTGCCTGCTGTGGAAAGAATGAATCTGAGGTTCCTCTGCCTGCCTTCCACAACGCTAACATATCACTGCTCAGTTGGGACCAAGTGTTGAAAACGTGGCCCTGAACTCTAGCTAAATATTACTGTTGGGCTCAGCTTGAGAGGAAGGCAATTCTGTTTAGTGTTGGGAAGGAGAAAATGGACTCAGTTGGACTTCTGAGACATGATGTGTTATCCAGCATACCCTCTTCAAGGATTTTCCCTGGTAATTTTGACTATTCCTGATTGAGAACTGTACTCCATAATCCCTGGGTTACATAGGACTGGACTGTGTGTAGGAACATTGAGTTACATTTCAGAGTTGGACAGAGTTACTCCAATCAGGAACCCTTGTCCTATCACATTGTAGGTAGCCAGCTGAAACCCCTAATACTGTTGAGTATCTGAGTTTGAGTTTTTGAGCAGATTTGTTTTTTGAACTGGTGCTTTCTACACTGTATCATTTGACTCACTTGGTAATTTACATGTGTGGATAAGATTGGAGTTTTAATGGTGTTTTACTTTCATTAAATAAATTGAATAAATGAATGATTTGGTATTCTTCAATATAGAAGAACCTCTCATTAAATGTAAATACATTCCTAGACCTTTCTTTAGGCATTCCCAAATTCATGAGTACACTTTTGGTATATAGCTTACTCAGTTGTATCGACTATATAGTATGGAGAGAACAATACTTACAATACTTAGTGATGGACCCATTCTGAGTATTAGATAAGGTTGTGTACTAAACCAGAGCCACAGCTGGCTAGAGACCAAAGCAGGGCAACAGGCTAGGAACTCTAAAAGACCAGATGACAGTGTGGAGAGGCACAAGGGCAAAGGACAAGATGGTGAACACAACATCCCCTTTGCTCTGAAGTAGCTTATAGTCTTGTAGGGGAATTAAATAAGTCTACTTCTATAAAACTGGTAGGGAGGGATTGAGAAAGGATTACTAGCATGAGTGATTGACAGTCACAGGAAATATCTTGGCGAGAGCTGTGCTTATATTTTTAGCGTGAGAATATGTTTAGTTGAAAGATGTTTGTCGCAAATATGAGATTGCTTCATGTGCTTGCTTGAAATTTCTGACTTGACACAGAATTTTTATTTTGTGTCAAAGTCGAAAATATACTTTTATAAGTTAGTAATATTGTAATTAAGTCTTATGTACTACATATGTTTATAAATTTAAGCCTTGTGAATTTTGCTGTCAAAATTTTGTTGTCCAGGCCTGTAGGTGGAGCCTTATCTTTGTATCTAGAAAGCAGAGCTGTCTTCTGTACCTAGTGTATATAGTGTAGGTGAATGCTTAACTGGAAGAAAAAAAAATTCTGTTACTGATTTGCTCATGAAGTTGCTAAGTAATCAACATTTTTCTATGAACTCTAATAATTGATTTTTATGAAAATTTCCCTTGATTATAAAACTACATGAAATTTAATTCTCTGCTAGTTGAAAAACACTAATATACCTGTATTGTTATGGTGGCTGATTTTTTTTTTTTTGTAATCTTTTTAATGTCATCCTTTTAAATGCTGGCTAAATCTTTTGCAGGTGTTCTTGGCATAGAATGGAAAAAGGCTTTTGTGTTAGAACATTTTCTTACCCCAAGTGAATGAACCAAATAACTTGATAGGAACTTAGCTGTATTTAAATTTCCTGGTTCATTTTGTCTTGTTAATGAGACATACCTAAAGCTCAAATGGACCATAGATGCTGATCCTGAGAGTTGGAAAAGAGCTTTTCCTAATTAAAAACAAAACAAAATCCACAGTGCTTATACTTGCTTGGTGTTTTATGTTTTCTTTTTCCTAGAAGTTTTCATTCCTGTAAATATGATTCTTTATCATAAGGCTGCATCACATAATAGTTCTATTTTTCTTTAAATTTTTTAACTTTTTATTTTAATATATAGTTTAAAAATTCAAATAGTACTTTGAGGTATATAATGGAAAACAGTCTTTTACTCCTGATTACTGCTTATTGGAAGCAAATTCTTTCAACTCTTTCACCTGTTTCTTGTGGGTAAAAACTCCCATGTTTGTATGTTTATCGTACTATAGCTTGGTTTTTCGATTTTAGACATTGTCTATGGATTTACTACTATGCAAGATGAGAATTCATCTCTTATATAATCCTCCTTACACATATTTTCCTCTATCTTCCCAATATAATTTTATCATAATTTTTAATTTTCTCAATATTCATTGTTTATGCCGTAATGACTAAATATTCAAAACAAGCATGTGCAATGATTTAATTTCTCCATCAGTTCAAATTTTTGTTTTCTCTGGACTTAATTGTTTTGTTGGCTTATGTTTCAAAGTACCAGTCACAAATTTAGGCCCCCAATTTCTGACAGAGCTACAAAACTCTTCAGTGCAGTCACACCTTACCTGAATCCCATTAATTTCTCCCCCGTGTTGGGTCTTGTTCCCTAGATAGTTCTCTCTTGGCATGCTTCCTCATTTTGGTAGGCACATCCTCCTGTAGCTTTTTTGAGAAAGGGCTCACGGAAGGTCACTTCTGTGAGTCCGTATGTGTGTGGAAATTTATTCTAGCCTCATACTTGATTGCTAAGCTGGTTAACAGAATGCTAGAATGGAAGTAGTTTTCTGTTTCAAGAAGTTTCAAGCTTTTAAATTTCTGTTTCTCCTTCTACTTCCCTGTTTTTCTGTCTTTTCCCTTTCTCCCAAGTTCTTTTTTTGTTTTTGTTTTTTGTTAGCGCCTTTACTATATTTCTTTTTAAAGTCTCTCCTTATTTTTTCATCTCTTGATAAAGTGCCTTTATTTGTGATTTGCAATCTCTGTCCCTGGAGCATTCACAGTCAGGAAGTGACTGGAACACCGGGGATGTACCCTCCTTACCTGGCTTCATGGTGAACCCATAGTCCTGGCTTTGTTTTGTACATTTGCACCTGGCTAGCAGGCAGGTATGTTACCAATCTCTGTAGGTCAGAAGGGCATAAAAACACAAAGAGAATGTAGTCAGTACTTCTCAGGCCTGGTGAGGCTTTACCCCACAAGCAGAATCATCTGCCGCTGTGTGTCCTCATGAAAAGTTGGGAGGTGGCCATCACTGGGATGCTGTACCTCTGAAAGTATGCTCTGCATCCTGCTTTGTGTAGTAGCCCTGCCCACATGGAGATTTCTTAATCCTTTGCCCTTAAAGAAACCGAGGAACCTTTAACATTGTCTTTTGGCATCTTTACCTCTTGACTACATTTGGTGGAGCCCACAACAGTACAGGTACTTCTCTATCCTTTGTGCTGGGCATTTAATGGGAACTTTTAATTTGGAAAATCAAGTCTTTGATGCTGTGAAATTTTCTTGTAGTTGTCAAGTTGTTTTATTTTTTTTTACATAACGCCACTAAAAATGTGGGCTTTTGTTTTGAGCACTAATGTACTTTCTGATTTTTTTTTTCATCTTTCAAAAACTTAATTTAACCTCTTTCATTTCCTGTCATTTCCTTTATTCTGTTTGTACTTGTGGGTTATTCCTTTTATATTTCTTTGCTGTTACGTTCAGTGAATGTATTAGTTTGCTAGAGCTGCCGTAACAAAGTACCACTGACTGAGGGGCTTAAACAATAGAAATTTATTGTCACAGTTCTTAGGGCAGGAAGCCTGAGATCAAGGTGCCAGAAGAGTTGGTTCCTTCTGAGGGCTGTGAGCGACATTCTGTTTCTGCTCCTCTCCCGGCTTCTGACCGTTAGCTGGCGATCTTTAGCATGTCTTGGCTTATACATGCAGCACCCTGATCTCTACCTTTATGTTCACATGGCTTCTCCGTGTGTGTTTGTATGTTTCTGTCCACATTTCCCCTTTTTATAAAGAAGCCAGTCGAATTGGTTTAGGGCCCACCCTAATGACCTCATTTTAGCTTGATTACCTCTGTAAAGATCCTGTTTCCAAATAAGGTTAGATTTTGAGGTGCTGAGGGTTAGAAGTTCAGCTTATTTTTTTGAGACACAGTTTTCAATTCATAACAGTAAGTTTCAAGAGAGAATGAAGATGAAGTGTGTGACATCCTCTGTGTTTAATAGAATGTCTAGTTATAGTAATATTTTAAAAGATGCTTTTAGTCACCTCTGTCTTCAGTAAAGATCAGAAAGCAACTCTCGGAAAGTAATTTTTAGATTACAACTGAAGATTTTTTGTTCAGACTTGTGTGACTGTGAAAATTTCCACTGGTTTCCTGAATGTTTAACTTAGTACCTGAGTCACCTCATTTTTCACTCCTGCTTTGTTTCTAAAGTAATTTGATGGTTGGCAAAATGAAAAAAAAAAAGAAAGACTAGCAGTAGTGCCTTGTGAGAAAGTAAATCGCAGCATAGTTATGTGAACATGATCGCCAGATTCTAATGCTGTATCTTCCCATGTTACTTGTACCCTGTTTCTTTTTCAGATGTGAACCTTCCTGGAGTTTGTTTTTTAAAATTCTGTCATTTTCTTGTTTTTGGCTCCTTAAGCCCTTTACCTAAAGTAGCCCCTCCTGCTCTTCCTTCCTTCCTTTCTGACAGCATCACTCACTTTAATTTCCTTCATAATAGTTATCCCAGTCTAGAATTTTATTTTTTATTTCTTGTGTCTGTTCTTCCATTAGAATCAAAGTGCTGGCAGAGCAGGTACCTCGTCAGGTAAGTTCACAGCTTGATTCTAGCTCAGAATAGCATAGTGCCTGGCACATCAAAGTGGATGCTGCTTTTAAACAGATCAGTGAGTGAAACAGGCTTTCTGGTCCACCATTCCAAAATGTTGCCTCACTGACCTGCTATTGTTCTTGGAAGTTCTTCTTGGAAGTTCTTCTCACTTCTTCAAGTAGCCCTATGTGCAAGTAGACTTGCGATAACACACAGGCACAGCCTTACCTGGCGTTTGTTTTGCAAAGCTGCGCACAACTAGGACATAGCTCCAACTGGAGTGATGGGAGGCCCTGACAGTAGCCGCGCAGTTGGCCACTGTCTCCACAGCCTCTCCTTTTATCCAATCAAATGTCCTCCCAGAGCCAGGAAAAGGAGATCCCCTTCCTAATATTTCTGAAAATTATACTGGGATCTCAGTAGGCACTCTGCAAAATAAAGCAGGACATGAAATTCAAGCTGCATTTTAATTGGCATTGGTGGAAGACTCGCATCCATTTCCACAGCCTCTGCCCGTTTCCCCAGGACCCTCTACAGACACCTGCCTGGGATGCCTGGAGTTGTGAGCAGCATCTCTACATGGCTGTATAGGAGTTCACATCCCTGTTCTTGGCCCCATGGTTGTCATGTTCTATTTAACTGAGAAAGATGGACCCATGCAGTTCCAAAGAGGTGGGTGGAGAAATGGTGAATTTGTGATTCCTTATCTAAAAGACTTCCCTCTGGGAAGATGAAAGATTGTTACTTGTTTTTTTTGTTTGTTTTTCTTTTCTTTTTTTTTTTTTAATTAGTGTGCTGCTAGTAATCAGGGAAGATCCTTCTCTTCACCTACAGCAGTCATTATATGATGCAGTATGTGAGGTTGGTCAGATTGTTTATGTCAGCATTTAACTAGAATCATGGCACCATCTTGATATCATCCTGGCGTACTGAAGGGTTACAGGCACAGTGGCTTGGCATTTTGATGATGTCCCGAGGTGATTGTTGTAGCTTTGACCTCACTAATATTCCTTTGAATTTCATTTAGGTATAGAAAAAAACAAACCTCCAAAAATGAAGTGTACATATTCATGAAGTATTGAATCTGGCATCTCTTAGGCAAAAGTTTACAGTCAGCTTTGGAATTCTTAGCAGATTTAGAGAACTTGGTGTCTGTGGCAGGGTCTCTATAAAATCAGATGATTGTTTCTGTGTGTGATGGTGAGGAGTCTGGAACTGGATGTGGTTTCATTGTTCTGGGATATATTTGTACGAGGTATGATCAAAAACTATGGTGAATGTTTAAATTGGGGGGAAAAATTATTTTGGTAAAAGACATTGCCATAAATCCCCCTCAAAATATTCCCCCACGCTTCGAACACACTTATCCCATCATTCTTGCCACTTTCTGAAGCAGTTCTGGAAGTCCTCTTTCATGAGTGTCTTTAGTTGCACTGTTGGGGCTGCCCGGATGTCTTGAATCTATTCAAAACATTTACCTTTCATAGTCATTTTGAGTTTGGGGAAGAGCCAGAAGTCGCACGGTGCCAGATCTGGTGAGTAAGGTGGATGAGGACACAATGTAATGTTTTTATTTGACAGAAGCAATGTGTGCTGTGAAGCCTTTCCATTATGATCAAAATATAACGGTGAATGCTGCTGCCGAGTGCCATCCAACGGAAGGGCAGGATCTTCAGTACTGGAAATGGCACGTGGAACCTTAATAACAGTGTGTGACAAGTTTCAACTTACTCGGTGCAGTCAGTTGGGTGTGAGCTACGGTTGAGAGAAGGTGTGTTTTAAAGCGTGCCATAAATCGTCCTCCATTATGACAACGCTTCATGTCACACATCGCTTCTGGAATGGCAATTTCTGTCAAATAAAAACATCACAGTGTGTCCACATCAACCTTATTCACTGTCACTGGATCTGGCACCATGCATGTGACTTCTGGCTCTTCTCCAAAGTCAAAATGATTCAGGACATCGAGGAAGCCATGACAGCTGCAACTAAAGACACAAAAGAGGACTTCCAAAACTGCTTCAGAAAGTGGCAAGAACGATGAGATAAGTGTGTTTGAAGCAAGGGGGATGTATTTGAGGGGGATTAATGGCAATGTGTCTTTTACTGTAATTTTTTTTTAATCTAAACATTCACCATATTGTTTGATCTCACCTCATATGATATTCGATACATACATACATACATACATACATACATACATACATACTGTCCTAGGATGTGAACAAATAGTCAATTCTTCCTGCAGCCTCAGTATACTTATTGAGATGGAGTGATGGATGTTGATAATTGATGAACATAATTCATGATGAAAAATATTACTATTTAAATAACAGGTGCAACATGTTATTAATAAATCTAAAGTTTACCCATAAAACCTAATTACTCCAAGTTCTTCAGTTTTGTGCTTCATTACAAATGGATAGTAAGGAAATTGTTGGTATGCTGATTGAAAAATGTAACTGCAATGGAATACTACTCAGCCATAAAAAATGAACTATTGCCATTTGTGACAACCTGGGTGGATCTTAATAGTAGTATGTTAAGTGAAATAATTCAGATGGAAAAGGACAAAAACCATATGATTTCACTCATATGTGAAATACAAAACAAAGTTAACAAAGTTAACAAATTCATAGATACAACAGAATGATGATTACCAGAGGGGAAAGGGAGTGGGAGAGGGTGAAGTGGGTAAAGGGGGTCAAATATAAGGAAATACGGGTGTTGAGTTATAATCTTGTACACCTGAAAATTATATGTAAGTAACCGATGTTGCCCCAATAAATTCATTTAAAAAATATTTTGCTGAATAATTTTTTTTTTTTGGAGATTTTATTGGGGAGTTGAGGAAGGGGAACAGCCAAGTTGTTGTCCTTCAGTCTTAGTTGTGGAGGGTGCAGCTAAGTCAGCTCCAAGTCCAGTTGCCATCTGGCCGCCCGTCAGTAGCTCGCAGCCGCTCAACTCAAGGTGCGTTGTTCAGTCTTAGTTGCGGGTAGGCATAGCCCACCATCCAGTGCGGGAGTTGAACCGGCAACCTTGTTGCTAAGCGTGCATGCTCTAACCATTGAGCTAACCGGCCGCCCGTCGGCAGCTCAGAGTGCCGTGTTCAATCTTAGTTGCAGGTGAGCATAGCCCACCATCCCATGCAGGAGTCAAACCGGCAGCCTTGTTAGGAGCATGTGCTCTCACCAGCTGAGCCATCCTGCCACCTGTTGGCAGCTCAGCAGCAGCTCAGTTCAGGCACAGCTCACTGGCCCGTGTAGGAATCAAACCAGCGACTCTGTTGCTCAGAACTCGCGCTCTTAACCAACTGAGCCACTCGGCCGGCCTTGCTGAATAATTCTTAAAACTGCATTTCACCAAAGCAATTTCCAGGAGGAAAGATTATAAGGAGAAAGAGGGGTAAAGGTGGAATATATAAAAGTAACAGAGATTTGTTTCTTTTTCACTTTAGTTGTGGAATTTTTTTATTACAAGATTTATGCATGGCGTTAAAAGAGAAAACCACAGGGTCATATGGTGTTACTTGAGCAACAGTCATGCTATTGAGGGAAAAGTAAATATAGGAAATGTATAAAATAGAGTCACTTTAATGAAGCTGCTAAAATTATTAACATTATGAAGCTTGAGGCATGAGGCAAGACTTTATTCTTGTTATAGCTAGCCTGGAAACTTAAATTTTTTAACTTTCCAGCCCTGTGTCAATGCCTAGATATATATCTGGATATATACCAAACCTCCAGATGACTCTCTGATTACCTCACATATCCAGACTCCTTGACCTCCATTATACAGACCACCAGATATGACCAGACCTCCTGGTACCCATCTTCTGGACCACCTTGCTTCCATTATCCTGACTCCTGGACCAATCCTAGGGCTTAGAATGCAGGACTGATAAGTCTCAACAATGTACTATTAGTAAAGAACTCAACTTTTCTTTCTTCTTTGGAATACATCTGAGTTTTTCCCTAGCTGTGTTTCCAGTTTTCAAACTATAAGACCCTCGAATTAATCTTTATCATTAAAAAAATGCGACTGAAGGAATATGACAAAAAACTTATGCAATCAAATGTACATTGCCCACTTTAGTGACAATATATGCATTTCAGTGATACAGTCATTCTCAAAAACATTTTGGAATACCACTTTCTTTTAAAATTGCTTTCAGAGTCTCAAAATATATTATTTCATATTCAATGGTGGAAGATCTTTACCCTTCAAGGTAGGTTAGGTTTTTGGAAATAGCCGGAAGTCATTCAGAACAACATCTAGTGGATCATGCATGTTGGAAAGATGAATCATATTTACTTTTGTACTGTTTAAGAGTTGTGACTATATTTAGGGTGTCAGATGGGCACATGTCTTCTTAGGAAGACCACTTCATGGATGGTGTAGCGGCTTGACCACTGCACTGTACACCTGAAGCTGACATTGAAAATATTGTATGTCAACTATAATTTAATATATATATAATCACGGGATGCGGAGCATACTGTGGGGAGTGGAGTCAATGGAATTGTAATACATATGTATGATATTGAGGGTGGGGGGGCAGTGTATTGGGGGAGGAAGGTTATCACTTTGTGAGGGGTGAAAAGTATAACTATTGCATTGTTTTGTACACCTGAAACTAAAAAAAAATTTAAAAAGTTGTGACTATAGTAATGATAGTGATTTTTATTCTGTGTAGCACCTAAATTTAATTTAAAGATAGTTCAGAAAATAAAGAGTACTAATAACATGCTGAACAGTGGCATATCAATGGGATTGATTTATTGTATCCTTCACAGGTCATTAAAAGACAGCATTCATGTTAAATAGAGTTTGGTAGTGTTGATGTGACTTAACAGTTTTACACCAAAACTTGGAAAAAAGGAATACACGGGAGAAGAGTCTTTTACCTGTTTCTTGGAGAAGCTGGTCTGATTTGGACCCAGTAGGGTGTCTTGGGGTAGCTGGATCCAATAGTTTTTACCTTAAGGCCATTCCCTACACCCCTAGGTTTCTCCTGCCCCATGTTATTCGTATGTTGGCTATTTGGTGTTGGGATGTGAATTAGACTCATACTGTTTGTACAAATAGGCTGAAGGGTGGACCTCAATTGGATGGGCTTTAGAGAATAGGGAAATGGTTTGGGAAGCTAAAACAGGGATAAAAAGAGCTGTTGATTGAAGTGAGAATTAGATTGTAAGTCACTTGTTTAATTTCCTGTATCCCTCATTAAATAGTGAGCTCCTTGATGGCAGGGATCCTAGCTTAACAGTCATCTATTAGGCAACTATGTGGAATAGGCCTTGCGGCTGTTCAATACATTATTTTTTAATGAAAAGAAGGAAGAGAACTAATATTTATTTTATTAAGCAGCTAGTACTTTCCAGGTGCTACCTCATTGAGTCCTGGAAACAGCTCTCCTCCCTTGTAGGTATTGTGACTTGGGCTCTATGGAGTGGTCATATGAAGTCAGGTCAAACTGAAGCCCAGAAAGGTTAAGTGCTGGCAATACTTAGTAAGTGGTAGAGCTGTAACTTAAAACTCGATTGTCTAAATAAAAAACCAAGCTATGTGCCTGACTGGCCCACCCCTAACATTTGCGAGGGTCCAGCCAGAACAGGCATATAAATATAGGGCCACATAACCATCTGTTTAAACCAGTGGTTCGCAACTGGAGGAAGTTTTACCCCCAGGGGACACTCAGAAATGACTGGAGACTGTTTTTGGTTGTCACAACTAGGGAGAGTGCTCCTGGCATCTAGTGGTGGGAGGCCAGGGATGCTGTGCCCCTCCACACCCCAGAAAGAATGATCTTACTCCAATGTCACTATGCCAAGGCTGAGAAACCTTGGGCTAAACTATTAAAACTGTGATTCCAGTCACGCCCATGGCCTGGCCAACATTCCCACCACTGGCGCTTTCCCAGCCGCTGCCCCATCCTGTGAAGAGCCTCAGCACGAGTACATATCTTCTGGGGAAGTGCAAGGTGCCAGTCTAGGGGCACCTGGGCGTGGGTTTCCCTCCTGTTCCCTCAGCTAAATTGTTTTAAAAAAAACATTCCTAGAGGTCTGAAAAGAAGAAAAATAAATGCTGTCTTTTTATTTTGGGTTTATGATATTGCAGGACCTTCCAAAGTGCAGGGCCCAGGACAGGGGCCCCACTTGCCTGGAGCTAAAGGCAGTACTGGCACCTGGCATGCAGTAGGCACTGGAAAAATGTTTGTTAAATGAATATTTCCATCGTACCATCCTTCCTGAATGAATGATGGGCATGCATTTATAGACATGTACTGTTTCATTTTAAAGGCTGTTACTATATGATGTAAGGCTAGATTGAGCATGTTTTATCCTCTTTACCTGGGAAGTAATTTAATTTTTCAGTACCTGCATATTCTCATCTTTCAAATAACAGTTTGAATTAGAATCAGGAGTTCTTTACTTAAGGTCTACATACCAGCCATAGAGACATTCCACAAGATTCAGGAACTTTGTTGGATTCCACCTTTTAGCTCTTGTGAATAATGCTGCCATGAACATTGCTTTACGAGTATCTGTTTGAGTCTTTGTTTTTTTATTTTGGATATATATTTAGGAGTGGTATTGCTGGATTATACAGTAATTCTATGTTTAGCTTTTTGAGGAACTGCCAAATTATTTTCCACAATGGCTGCACCATTTTATATCCCCATCCGGTTTCACTTGCACAAAGGTTTAAATTTTTCTACATCCTCAACAACACTTACTTTCTGTTTCTTTTTTCTTTTTTTATAGCCATCCTAGTGAATGCAAAGTGGTTTCTTACTGTGGTTTTGATTTGTGTTTTTCTAAAGATGAATGATGTTGAACATCTTTGCATGTGCTTATTGGCCATTTGTATATCTTCTCTGGAGAAATACTTATTTAAAAGCCTTTTGCCCATAGCATAATTGGGTTGTTTGTGTTTTTGTTGTTGAGTTGTGGAAGTTCTTTTTATTTCCTGGATATTCTTATTAGATATAAGTGTATGATTTGGAGATATTTTCTCCCATTCTGTAGGTTGTTTTTCCACTTTCTTGTTAATGTCCTTTGATGCAAAAAAATTTTTTTTGATGGAATCCAATTTATCTACTTTTTGTCACTCATGCTTTTGGCATCATATCTAAAAATTTTTTGCCAAATGAAGTCATGAATATTTACTCCTATCTTTTCTTCTAAGCGTTTTGTGGTTTTAGCTCTATATTTAGGTCTTTGATCCATTTTCAGTTAATTTTTCTGTATGATGTGAAGCAGCAATTCAACTTCATTCCTTTGTATGTAGAAATCCAGTTGTCTCAGCACCGTATGTTGAAGAGACTATTCTTTCCCCATTGAATGGCACCCTTGTCAAAAATCAGCCATAGATGTTTGGGTTTATTTCTGGACTCTTAGTTCTATTTCGTTGATCTGTATGTCTGTTTTCATGCTAATACTACACTGTTTCAATTACTGTAGCTTTGCAATAAGTTGGTGTGTTTTTTAAAGATTTTATTGGGGAATTGGGGAAGGGGAGCAGTGTTGGGGAATTGGGGAAGGGGAACAGCCAAGTTGTTGTCCTTCAGTCTTAGTTGTGGAGGGCCCAGCTAGCTCAGCTCCAAGCCCAGTTGCCATCCGGTCGCCCATTGCTGCTTGCGGCCGCTCAGCTCATGGTGCCATGTTCAATCTTATTTGTGGGTGGACATAGCCCACCATCCCATGTGGGAGTTGAACCGGAAACCTTGTTGCTAAGAACGCACGCTCTAACCACTGGGCCATCCAGCTGCTCGTTAGCAGCTCAGGGCAGTTCAGCTCAAGGTGCCGTGTTCAATCTTAGTTGTGGGTGGGCATAGCCCACCATCCCATGTGGGAGTCCAACTGGAAACTTGTTAGGAGCATGTGCTCTCACCAGCTGAGCCATCCTTTGGCAGCTCAACAGCAGCTCAGCTTGGGCACAGCTTACTGGCCCATGTAGGAATCAAACCAGCAACCCTGTTGTTCAGAGCTTGCGCTCTTAACCAGCTGAGCCACTCGGCCGGCCCTCAATAAGTTTTGAAATTAGGAACTTTGTACTTTTTAAAGATTGTTTTGGCTACTCTTAATTCAATATCAATATGAGAATTGGCTTTCTACTTCTGTAAAACAAAAAGTCTGTTGGGATTTTGACAGGGATTGTGTTGAATCTGTAGATTGTTTTGGTTGTATTGACATCTTATCAATATTAAGTCTTTATATCCATGAACACAAGATATCTTTGTATTTACTTAGGTCATTTTCAGTTTTTTCCAGCAATGTTTTGTAATTTAAAATATACAGGTTTTCACCTCCTTGGTTAAATTTATCCCTAGATATTTTATTCTTTCAAATTTATTATATTTGAGATTAAATCTGAGTTCCAACTTAAGTGATATACATCCTAGAAGGTACTATGGAAGACAGCTTGAGGTTTGAAACTATGTATTGTAGATTAGCATTTGGACCTGGCTTTGACACTTTAAAAAACTGATAACCATGGATGTATCACATAATCTCTACGAGCCTTCATCTGTAAAATATAGGGATAAAGCAAATCCATCTTTCACAGAAGTTGTGTAGATCAGAGATAATATATACAAAGGACTAGCACCAGATTGTGACTCAGAGTTAAATACTAAAGAACTACTATTAAGCTGCCAGTATTGTGTTTTCTTGTATACTTTCAATATAAATACTGGTTTATCATACAAGTTCTCATGAGCATTTATTTAGCTTAAATTACCTTTGTTTTCTCATTTTCATATCTAGAAGTTTTGTGATTAAAGTACATATTATAAACTTGAGTAAAATTAATTTTTTTCAAAAGCTAATGATTTTTACACAAACTAAACATCCTTTCCTCAGAGAGCCTTGTAAAGTATGTTGACTCTGGAAGAAAAATAAGTTGTAATAAAATGTCACACTCATTCTGTATTTAATTAGTGCTGTGTCCTTCAATGAGGGGAACCTTACTTCTAATATTGATGCTTTCGTATGCTTTTTTGCTTTCTTGGATCCTGTATTGTGTCCTGAGATTGTAAGGTTAAATTTCAGACATTACCAACATTTAACCTGTTAGAGTAGCAAAACTGACTTAAGGCTTTACCCTCAATGGAGAATGCAGCTACTCCTGCCATCTTGGAATCGTCTTTATCTGTATGTGTGTAATGTAATTGTTGTCATGTATAAATCTGGGTAACAATGCTACTGTTTTTCTCTTTTCCTTATATATCATAGGGAACTTTATGTGGAAGTAGGCAGACTAAATTCTGAAAGACAGTAATCTAAGAATTCTGCTTATTTTTGTTTTAATTTAAATTTTACCAGTTAAAATCTGGTAACAGACATAGATGTAGCATTAGAATTTTCTAAATATTGAAAAAGTAAACTTCTTAAGTTATTCTCATAGCAACATATTTTAACTATTTTGCTGTTCATTTCCTGAAGAACTCAAGTGAACCTGCATAGAAGAATATGAAATGCTGCATATCCTGATGCAGATGCAGTCAGATTGAGAAACAGGAGGTTTGAAAAAACAGCTGGGAGAGCAAGCTGACCACAGAAACATTGCAGAGTTGCCAGGTTCCACTGGTCCATTTAAGGCTGCAGATCAATAATTTATTCTCTCACCTATCTGTCTTGTCTGAATGACTTTTAGGAGCACTCATGATAATTCTATATTAAAATGATAATCCCACCTGCTTGGGTATTTTCTTTAATCCTACTAATATGATAGCAAATTGTAAATTAAACATCAACAATGTAGTTAAAAAGCAAAGGCTCTGGAGTCAGACAGGCCTTGATTTATGTCCTGGCTTCTCTGTGTAGCAGCTGTAGACATGAGCAGATTCTCACTGTTGATGATTGTTATGTATACGGGGTGTCAATTTTTTATGTCTTTTGTACAACTTAGAGATCCTATTTTTTGTATGAATTTTATATATGATTGAATTTTTACATTCTCCCCAACAAACTACATATTCCAAGAGATTAATACTGAATACCTGGTTTCTAAGTTCTTAATCAAAAATACAGTGGTGCTTCTTTTATATAGATGGAAGAAGAGGACAGGAAGGAAAAAATTATAAATAATTGTTTGAAAGAGGTAAAGTTACAGCAACAAAATAATTAAAACAACAGTCACCAGTTTTTCAAGTGGTCCAGAAAATTTTTAGTTAGAATGTTGTGCAGAACCAGCTGTAGAAGGCAGAAATTCCTCTTAAGAGTCAAGGAATATGAGAGTATGATTGACTCAGGTCTCCACATGATGCTGATCTCATAATTTGTGATAATTTTCACTTAAGTGAAATTTTCTTTAGATTGTGTTAATATCATGAACTCTTGCTCACTTCATTTATTTGTCGTAGTTTTCTTTGGCTATTTTAAGCCATCTTACTTCTGACCTGGAGTGAAGAAAATCAACACTATGTTTCCTGAAGCACCTTCACTTGGCCTCATTCAGTGTTGTGATACACTAGCATGCTCATTAGTTGTGAGTTTATAGCAAAAAAATATGTTTCTAAAAGATTAAAGCACCACACTTTAAAAAAGTATTTACTAATTTTGAATTAGATAATAATATGACTTGCATTTGAACAGGATTTCTTGGGTGTGAACAAAATGGGATGACAAAAAGCTCTAATACATAAAATTGTTTATATACTTAGGGTGTCACCCCTGAGTGTCAATGTGGGAACAGAGCTATTGTAAACTGCTATTCAGAGAGTGAAACAAGAGAAGAAAAAGACAAACGTTTAAACAGTGGTCATTAACAGGATACAGACATACACATACACCCAGTGAGGCAGCCACATGGGGGTTCTGAGCAGGGCAGAGGGTTTTCCACTTGTTTTGGCTTTATTTTATTGCAAGTGTTGTCTAGAATTTGTGACAAATCAAGCCATGGCTCTTCTGATCCTTGATTGGGCTGTTTAGCTTTATTCTCTTAATGATCAAACAGGTAGACTTGATTGCTACAGACAGACAGCTCTCAGTGTTCTCTCTCTAGTCTCAAAATATTGGGTGAATGTTTGACCTAGAACATTAGTGTCAGAAGGGTTAGACCTCAGAGATTATTTAGTCCTAAACTTCTTAAATTGGGATATATACACTGAGGATATTCTAGGCCGTACAGTAAATGTACATTAACCCTTAAACTTTGACCAGATAGTCACTTTTTTAATATTACAAAATACTTATATTATCAGAGCAGAATACAAGATGTGTTGAATTTTAAAGTTAAAATATAAGCCTTCAAGAAGATTATCATTGGGAGAGTCACTTTAAGCTTGGCCTTCTGACTCCAGGAGACCGTTTTTTTCCTCCTCTGTCCCTTAGAAAGACCTGTTTGCATTTGATCATTCTTTCACAGCTCAAAGGAAATAGTCACTAGCTATCCTTTTTAGAGTTTTTGGGATTGTATGAGGATTAATGAAACACTGGAACTTGAATAAACTAAATACCCATTATCCAATAAACAGTTAAACTACAAATGTTTGAGAAACCTGAGTGGTATCAAGCGAAATTTTTGTCGTGATTCTGAAGAAAGCGTATCAGTCACTTTCGGATTGTTTCCATAGGTAAACAGTGAACTTTAAGTAGTTCCAGATATGGGAAGAAAAACTTTATATGCATTAGTGTAGATAATAAAAGATCCATCTGGCTTAAGGACTCTGTTTCAGGTGGGCTTTGGTCCTTTTGTGTGTGTGTGTCTGTCATGTATGAATGGCCTTGAAAACGCAGGAAGGCACTAGAGTTCATTCCTTCACTATAGAATAATTATGGTAGAGATTATTAATTCTTTGTGACTGAGACTTTAAGAAATAGTTTCATCATGATATTTTCACTAATCAAAATGTTTTAGTTTTCTCATTTCTTCATTGGTAATTCAGTAGAAGTATGTTCTGTTGCACAGCATGACCACTGGGGAGAGTAGTTTTTTTTCATGTTTTGTGTTAAAATCAACATAATTTGTGACCTAAAGTTATTTCAGTTAAGCCCAACTTCAAATAAAATTTTAGGTTAAGAAGTTTTGAATAAATCCTTACATCTTAAAAAGTGTTTTATACCTAGTTTCATATACTTATGGGATTAGTAGTAGAAAAAAAACAAAAAAGGTATGTACTATTTTACTAGCATCACTTATTCAGCTGTGGGATCTGAATAAGATTCTGACTCACTAGCATTTTAGTTTTGTTTCCCTAAGCTAGGCTTTTTTTGGGAAAGTCGAGCTTAAGTCTTAGAAAAAAGGTATCCAACTTCTACCCACCTTGGTTTTTTTTTTAAGATGATGGAGATGCTAGGCAAAAGTAAAAAGTAGTTACTCTTGATAGTCAACTATTTATTCTTATCTTAGCCTAAAGAGAAAATGTTTGACAGTACAGTGGCATTTTTCTTTGAAAATCATCTAGATGGTTGAGAATTGTTGATTTGATTTTAACTCTTACTAACCAAGTCTGGAAAGCCACCACTGAAGTGACTGGGCTGGAACCAGAATTTGGCTACTAGCCTGGCGGTCAGGTGATCCACAGGAGGAAACTGGAGGTGTGTGTGCCTCTTGGCTAGGTAGATGTTTGGAAGATGAGCTCACCCTCTGGTCCATGCTCCCTTGCAGTCAGAACATTCTGTGTGTCATCTATGTGAACAGTGAAACAATACCAATACTAGCAGGAAACTGAAGTAGCTGGCCTGTCCCCTGCTTGTTGTGTAAGAGGCATTTGAGGCAAAGGTTGCCAGAACAGAGTTCATACTCAACAGTCTCTGCCCTCCTGGATCTCACCTCTCTTGTTAGGCCTTTTGCCCTTTCATGTCAATCTTCATCCCCTTTCCCCCTAGCTCTTTCTCTTGTGGTCTCAACCTGGCATCATGAAAAAGAGCACTGAACCAGAAATCTGGTGTCAACTAAGTGGATGACCTGAGGCTAATTGCCTGATCTCTTTCTGGGCCTCAGTTTCCTCACATTTAAAATGGATGAGGTTTTTTCCTCCATTTTTCGACTTCCCTGTATCTTCATCTTTCCATTCACCCTCCTACACAGTTTTCCCCTTCTTCTGTCTTCCCACCTGTGTATTTTCGCATCTCTTCCGAGTTTTAGTTCCTCTGCTTTTCCTTCCCTCCCCCCCTTCCTCATCTTTTTACTTAGGTTTTCCTTAATCTGCTTTCTTGTTTTCTCTTACTTGCTGCTGCTTCTCCCCCACTTCTCGTTTCTCCTTCCAGTTTTCCCTACTGGCAGCATGCCAGTATCAATTTTTTCTTACTATCATTTGATGCCAGTGGTCTGGAACTGCAGTAGGACATGGAGCAAGAGGTTTAAATTTTTATACATTTAGTCCCCCCACAATAAGTTGTTTTGAAAGGAGGAATTTGTGTACATCATATATATTGAATTATTATAGATTACAAGTGCCTGTGGGCACTCCAGTCTCACATTGGTACCTGGTAGGCTGGGCAGCAAGCAGTATAACATTGAGTGCAAGATACATTTTCCTGTTTATAATTGTGGTGAAATTTGTTTTTAACTCTGCCATTTAACATTTTTATTATGTATATCTTGGTGATATATTGCTGCAGTAAACATTACCAACCCCCATTCATTTGGTCAAACATTTGGAAATTTGTCTTTAAAATGTTTAGAGGTAGAAAAAAAGGTTTAATAATGTGAAGATCGTTATATACATGAGGATCAGGTAATATATTGTTGATGAATTAACTAAATACTTTTATGGAATGATGAAAAATCCTGTCATCCTCAGTTCTTTATTAGCAGAACTTTGGGTGAATGTTCTATTTTATCACTCTTGCTCACAAGATTGTCTCAGGGCCCTAAAGTATGGTTGTCCAATGGAAATATAATGGGAGCCACATATGTAATTTAAATTTTTGTAGTACTATTAGAAAGCAAAAAGAAAAATGCAGATAAAATTAATTTTAAGAATATGTCTTATTTAACTCAGTATATCCAATATATTATCATTTCAACATGTTACCTATACAGTATATAAAAAATTATGAGACTATTTCACATCTGTATTCATTTTAAGTGTGTATTTTATACTTAATAGCACATCTCAATTGGTACTAGCCAAATTGCAAATATAGTCACATGTGCCTAATGGCTATTTGTAATGAACAGCACAGTCCTAGATACTGATGAATAAAATAGTATATTTTAATTTAAGAATTAATATATTTTGTCCGTGTGTTAAGTGTGTCTTAGGTTTTTCAAACAATTTACTTGAAGTTACTGTATGTTGACTTAGAGCTGGAAAGGAAATACCAAGAATGTTTGAATTTTACAGTGTTGCATTGTCATATGTTAAGTTGTTCATTATTGTATTTCTATATAACTATTATAATAACAATATAATTAATATTATGTTAACATATATTAAAAAATTATTATTACTACTATTTGCTCATTATTTACAATGCTGAGCAGGCTATCTCCCTTCCAGAATTGTGAAAATATATTAGGTTATGCCAATATGACAAAAGTAAAAAAATTTTTGGTAATTGAGTTCTTATAATATATATATATATATATATATATATATATTTATATTTATATTTATATATATATAAAACTTGGCTGTCTTTGGGAAACTCATTGATGCTTAAAATATATGTAAACTATTTTCCCTTACATGACTAATTTATATAAGATTATTTTCCATATATATAGTTGTTTTTATTTCTAAAAATGAGGATGTGATTGATTTAGAGAATTATTAACTCAATCCCTGTCCCGTGTGATGGAAGCTGCAGTGACCGTCATGTCATTGGGCAGGACTTGGTACCTATCAGTGTAAACACATGGCACAGCCTGTCCCATGCCCCTGCTTATCTCCTTCGGAGAGAAGGAGTTGAGGCATTTAGAGCAAATCTTATTGGTAAAGCCGTGTGTATATTGCTGTGTTTGTTTTTGTTTTTTTTTAAGAACCATTTCCTTTCTGTTTTAACCATATTACTGTGTCTGCAGTTTGTTAGCAGAGCAGCTTTCCTTTTTGATAATTTAGAAGTGTACCTTCATCTTTGAAAAAAGACATGCTTGATCAGGTAGTTCAATTTTAAGATGTTTTACTTAGAAGATGATAGTGAAGATGAAGAGAAGGTTCATGAAGGCTTACTAAGTAAAACTGAAGATGTTTACCATGGAAAGGCCCCTGCTGGTATCTTGGTGAGTTACGTCCACCGATGTCCTGGTCTCTTGCTTGCTTGCTCAATCTGGATAGTACTGAGAGAAGGTGGGGGGAGGGGACACCCACCAAAAGGCAAATGACTAATGCCTTTTCTTTGGAAAATGTAGTGTCATAAGGGATTTTATTAACTTTTAAATGTTAAGTTCAACAGACATCTTTGGCCACCTGCTCTCCGTCATTCATGTTACACCATCTTTCTACCTTTTTCTGTTTATTAGTTAACAAATAATAACTTTCTGCATAGAAAAAATATGAAGTTGATGCTTTAAAATGAGAATTTTTTAAAAACTGGATTTCAAACTAAATGTATCTGGTTCCATCATTCTCTTTTCATCTAAGTGCAGTAGTTAAGGAATGAAACATTTAAAAGTTTTATGGTTTTTTTTGTTCTGCAGTCTTTTTTTTCTCATATGAGTGCAAACAAAAAAAACTTGTAAGTTTGAAATACATGGAGAAAATGAATATTACCTGAGTTGTTTTTTTGTTTGTTTGTTTGTTTATCTAGGGTTTTCTCTCTTACAAGATACAGAACAAGTTATGTAAAACTTAAAGATCTAGAAGTCTGCATTAAGGAAACAAAATCAGGCAAATTAAGGACAATATACTTTAACTCCACCTATGGAGCCTTTTCCTTTAAAGAAATAATCTAAAGTAAACGCAGTGAGGTAAAGCCACTTTTTAGAAAATTAAGTGTGTATGTTTTTATGAAAACAAGTGTTAAATAAGACAAAAGTTAGACAATTTGTAAAATCCTTGGCACATAATGGGGTTGATTTAATTTTTAAAGTTATGCAAATTGTTATCACATTTAAAAAATGTCATCACATTTTTTGCTTTTTGCTTTTGGGTCCGTTGGTGAGTGTACTTTTTCAGGGTTCTCAGGAACTGATGGATCTGGAAATTGAATATGAATGCAAGTCAGGTGCTACTGCTGAGAGGCAATTTACTTTTGAAATTTGCATTTTATAGTATATAGTGGATATACATGTGGATTCTTGCACTTTTGTTGTAAAAGTCAGAAGGGAGAATAGTGAACATAGTTGACTCTTTATGAAATATTTAAAAAATTCATTTAGTGAGTAGCACTAACATAAACCACCCATCATAGGAAGAAGTTTTTATGCTTCCTGCTGCTGGTATTTTCTAGCCCGGGACAGTGGGTGTTTAATTAGGCTGCATTTTATTATCAGTACCCTTTTATGGTAAAGAGAAACTTGGATTTTCTGAATGGCTAGAGTTCAGGACATTGGATTTGATATCTGCTTAATAAGCTGTACTAATGACATAGGAGTTATTAGACTTTATAACCTGGGTGTGTGGGTGGCAAGGAGGAGAGAACTGATCCTCAGAGTTCAGGCCCTCAGTGACCTGGGCACTCCCTACTAGTCATGCTGTCTGGGCACACCTCTTGTTAGAAGGTGAAAGTCTCTAGCTTAAAGAAGATGATTTTATGTGTTTGGAATGTACATGTATACATCTCATAATTGAAACAAAAGACTTCTGTGCTTTGTTAAAAATTGGGAATATATTTTTTAAAATCATGTTTTCATATTTCTAAACAGTGAAGATAATTCCTCTATTTGGTGAGGAAAAAGCCAAATTGTTTCATACTCAAATACCCTGAAGTTCCAAAATCAGCTGGTGTTTTTTATCCCCACTTATTTTAAATTACCTTGATTGCATTTTTTTAAATTAGAGAAGAATGTATTATATGAGTTCTTAGCCAAATGTGTAATCCTAAGAAATGCTTCTAGAATGGAGTCTTTCTGTGGTTTAGAGTTGGAAGGGACACTAGGAGGCATCTCGCCATTCCTTACTAAAGATGCGAACCCTGTGCACAGAGGTTATGAAACCTGTTCGTGATACTTGACCTTGATTAGGTTTTCACATCCTTGCCAGCTGTAGGGGACTCCAGGAAGCCTTGGAGGCAAAGTGTCTCCATCCTTGTCCAACTCTGCGCTTTTTTTTTTTTTTAATATATATTTTGCAGGGGATTTTTTTTTTTTAATTGGGGAACAGTGTGTTTTTCCAGGACCATCAACTCCAAGTCAAGTAGCTGTTTCTAGCTAGTTGTGGAGGGTGTGGGGATCGAACCGGCAACCTTGGTGTTATAAGCACTGTGCTCTAACCAACTGAGCTAACCAGCCTCCCTGACTCTAAGTTGACTAGTTTCACTAGTTATGGAGAGTGCATCTCAGTGGCCCATGTGGGAATCAAACCGGCAACCTTGGTGTTATGAGCACTGTGCTCTAACCAACTGAGCTAACCGGCTGCCCTGTATTCTGCTCTCTTTATCAAAGGACCTGGGCACTTGTGTGGTTGAGTCCCAACAGCCCACTTTTTTTCAGAGAGAATTTTTTATATTATTTACAAGATTTAGTAACATAAACAGTGGTAGAAGATACCAATTCACTCTGTAAGGCAGAGTGTGTGGCTTGGGGCAGTGTGCTTAAGACTGAGGAAACCCTCAGTAAACCCTCAGTGGGAGGATGGAAAAGTTGCCCCTCCCACCTTAGCACTTTTGTCATTACTCCCTGCTGCTACCGAATACTAGAACAGCACTAGGTTGAATGGGTTCAAAACCAAACACTTTTCCTCCAGTCCAGTATGGACAATGTTCACAAAACTGATTAAATATTTTGTTGCATATCCTCACATAAATAGGATGGTGTTACTAGTTAGGCAGTGTTTTTTTGGGGGGTGGGGGAGGGTTCTCTTCGAATTTTTCTGTTTTCAAAACTTGTTTACCTCTTTTAATCCTAATGCCACAGATGAGCTCAGATATTTATGCCTTCATTTGTTTTCAAA
Organism: Hipposideros armiger; assembly: GCF_001890085.2. NCBI lineage: Eukaryota > Metazoa > Chordata > Mammalia > Chiroptera > Hipposideridae > Hipposideros > Hipposideros armiger. Next base: position 1,039,022 of record NW_017731783.1, read on the forward strand.
AGGAAAGACTCAGAGATGGCTTACAGTTAAAATGCATGCATACACAACTGTTGCACAATACTGTAGAGTGCATGACTGAACAATTAATTTAAAGAAAACAAAGTTCTCTTCATTCGGCAAATATTGTGCCACACTGAGTCTGCTAGATGCTCACAAATTTTTTATCTGCATTTACTAAAATGTCTGAATTGTTTGCTGCTCTCATTTTGTGAGTAATATAACGGGACAGATATCCAGCAGATGTCTATATAAATACTACCTTTTAGTTTGCCCAGATACTTGGTACTAATTATGTACTCTCAGTTAGCTGAGCTTTACTTAACTGGTTAGGAAAAAGCCCAGTAGTGTAGATCTGATCCAGGTGCTGGGCATTCAGTTTTGTGCTAGGAAAAAAGTCATAATTCCATCACTGTGTCTTTAGATGTCTCAAAAAATCAGGTGTAGTAGGGTCCAGTCTCGAGGAATTGGGCACAGCTCTCTGAAAGGATCTGAATAAAAATCTTAACTTTCTTGGAAAAATACTTATCTTTTAATATGATTTTTGTTTTACACTTATATCTTAGGTATTAAATATTCAAAACCAACCAAGTTCTACTGAAGGAAAAATTATAGACATCAATCTTAGAGTAAATAATTTTTGCATGTGTTGTATAGAGAGAGTAGGGGTTTTTTTTACTGTTTTGCTGCTTATTCTAGAAAAATATTTCTCTTTTTGTCTTTTCTATGAAGCCTATTGCATAACCTAGACCCATTGTCTAAGCTCTCTTCCTTAATTTAAGGCAGCGGTTCTCAACCTTTCACAGGGGTCGCCTAAGACCATCGGAAAACACATATTTTTGATGGTCTTAGGAACCGAGACACCGCTCCTCTATCCGTCTCCAGGCCCACATGCAGATACGCCCACATATGAGTACCTGGCGACCCCTGTGAAAGGGTCATTCGACCACCAAAGGGGTCGCGACCCACAGGTTGAGAACCGCTGATATAAGGCATTTGGACAAGATATTTTTCATAGGGTAGAAATAACAATATGTTGATCTTATTTTATTAGAGTATTGTTTTAACTCTGATGAAATCATGTTTAGAACTTTGTATGCCCTTGGTATAGCATCTTAACCTTAGCCCATATCTGTGTGTAGAAAAGGCCTTCATCAGAAATTTGCCTAACTCCCAGGAAAACACGAAGGGAGAGCTTGTGTAATCTCTAGAATGTTATGCATTTTCTGAGACTTATCTGAACACTTGAATGCAGATAGAGAGGCTATCTTTAGTTAGGTCAAGGGGCAATAGCTGAGGTTGTAAAAGTCATTTGTCATCTTTTATATTCTAATAAAGCATGAAATCATAACCATTATAGACTGATATTCAGTCATAAGATTGAAATTATATTGGAAAAGTAATTCCTTCAGGAGAAGTGAAGCAGGAGAGGAGCAGGAAGTATACCCTTCAATTCTCTTCATTCCCTGTGCACTGAAGTTTTTAAGAGGGGACTGGGAATTGATCCACTTCTTGTGGTTATTAGACATAGCTTGATAAGCTGCCATTTTGGGGCAACTTAGGGGTTTTAAAAGTACTTGTAATCTGGGGCATTGGGATTCCTCAAGTTCCTCAGTGATCCTGGTGGCAGCCAAGGATGATGATCCCCAAGGACATTGATTCCCAACTCTGGTCACTGGAACCTCTGCTGAGCTTTAAATGTAAATATAGATTTCCCAGACAGACTGAATCAGAACTGAAGGGGGTCGTGGAGTCCAGGAATTGTTTTGTTTTTAAAACTAAACTACAGACTTTATTCACATATTTTCCACTGAAGTCCTTTTTACTGTTTCAGGATCCATTACAGAATTCCACCTTACATTTAGTTGTCATGTCCGTGTAGTTTTCCAATCAGTGAGTGACATTTCCTCAGTCTTTCCTTGTTTTTCATGACCTTAATAACACTTTTGATGAATACTGGTCATTTATTTTGTAGACTTTCCCCCAATTTGAGTTTGTCCAATGTTGTCTGTTAGTTAGATGGTGGTCATGTGATGTGCTCTTTTCAGTGAATCTTACCAGCGGGTTGCTGATGTTGATGCATCTTATTACTGGTGAGGTTTCCCTAAATCACTTGATGCAGATGGTGTCTGCAGGTTTCTCTAAAGTTACTATTTTTTCTTTTTTTTTAAAGATGTTGTTGGGGAATTCGGGGAGGGGAACAGCGTTGGGGAATCGGGGAAGAGGAACAGACAAGTTGCTGTCCTTTTGTTCTTCAGTATAGTTGTGGAGGACGTCACTTCATTGGCCCATGTTGGTATTATCATGCGCTCTTCCTGGGTGAGGTAGACGCTTGCTGGCCATTGGATGTCCACTCACAGCAGCTCATGGGAGCTCACGCCAGCTGCCAGCCATTCACAGTAGCTTATGACAGCCCACTGCAGCCTACGCCAAAGACCCATAGCAGCCCAGCTCCAGGTCGAGCTGTTGTTCACCGTCTTAGCTGTAGAGGGTGCAGCGTCACTGGCTCTCATGTGGGATCCGAACTGGGGCCCTACTGCTCAGAGCTCGCGCTCCTAAGCCAACTTTTAACCAACATGCCACTCGGCCGGCCCCTATTTTTCCTTTTGTAATGAATATATATCTTGGGGAAGATACTTTGAGAATATGCAAACTTCCTATTTCTCCTCAAACTTTCATCTGTTTTTAACATTAGTGCCTGCCACAATTATTGTGGTGTTCTAATAGTGGTTTTCTATTTCCCTTATTCTTTACTTATTAATTGGAACTCATCTTTTAAAAGAAAGCTGTCCCTTCTCCCCACTTATTAATTTATACCAGTGTGGACTCATGAATATTTTAGTCTGTAAGTTATCATTATTTTGTTGCTCACATTTTTCTAGCATTAGCCATTGGGAGCTCTGTCATGCTCCCTTAACATGCTTCTATTCTTTTGATTTTGAGTGTTTTCCTACTTTCTGGCACTACTAAATGCTCCAGCATCATTTTGTGTTTTCCTGCCCCCAGCCCTGGCATCAGCCACTTCTCCAAGGAGCCCTGGCTTTTTTAGTTGGAGAATGGTATTTCGAAACCAACATCTGGATTCTAGGTGTGTTTATTGCTTCTAGAGGATCCTCGATTCTAGATCTTCTTAGCAAAGACAGTCCAGATATGAAATATGCATTCTAGCCCAGACATAAGCACATCCATATTCGTGCATCTGTCCATGGAGACTTCCAATTCCAGTCCAATACTATAGGGTTCATTTAAGCCTTACCAATAGGAAATTGTATTTTTAGGTGCTTCCCAGGTTCTAATGATTACTCAGACTTGGGGAACAATGGCTTTTGGATATATATGTTAGGTACATTGTGGACCCAAGGGCAAAGGCTCTTGTGTCTTTGTTAAGTACTCATCATTGATGATGAACTGTCTTTTTCTTAGTGAATCATCGTTTTCCATACTTGAGTTAGTCATCATTTCTTTTTCTTATGCTGAAAAGAATTTTTATATCACTCTTAGCCCTTGTAACTGGAGGGAACTCAGCCTCCTAGGAGAAAAATGCCCATATTTCTTGCAGTGGAGTGGAGACAAGTCCAATTACATTGCCAGCATTCTTAAAAAAATTTGTGTAGAGAAATTGAGCACACTTGAGGGATGTTCAGTGGTTTGAATGCACAGAGAGGCCATGTGTATATTAATATACACACAACCCATTCAAACAAGTGACAAAAGTCACAGAGTTTCACTAACTCCAAATTTATTTAAA
>NW_017731783.1:1047096-1135012 GCF_001890085.2 Hipposideros armiger
CCAAACCTTCTGCTTTCTTCTCATCATTGAGCCCACACTTCTCGCCCCATCTCTTTCTCATCTTCCTTTCCATAGTGTTGTGTGTGTTCACAGTCTGTTGTGGACATACTTTATTCCCATCTCCTCCTCATGAAGGAAGCCTAAAACATCGTTGTTCCTCTTATAAAATATTAGATTAACAGTCAACAGTAGTTGATGGGTTGAAAAGAAAACTAGTGTTGGGCCAGTGACTGGGGTGGAGGGTGGGGAATTGGTGGTGTGTGAAGATCAAATAGGTGACACACAGTCTTTCTTTAGTTGTACCTGCTGAAAAGCTGAAGCAAATAGCTGAGTAAAACTTGGGGCCACCACTTGGGAAAGAACGTATATTGCTACAGTAAATGTATTATTTTGCTGTAGCAAAATGTGTTATTTGAATATTACTCAGCCCAAGATAATTAATTGTTCATCTATTTTGTAGATAGTGAGTGTGGTGAAATCATAGAGAAGTGAGCCCAGTAAGCAGAAATCTGTGCTTCCAGACTCCCTTAAGGAAAATGTGTTGTGACAGATTTGAAATGTAAATTTACCAATTTACCAGCCTTGACAGATAAGCTTAAGGCCAACCTCATGTCCTCTTATTACAAAAAAACCCCCAGAAAACCAAATACGTGAGTTCAGTAGAAGAAGCCTTTCACGGTTAGGGTTAGGGTATTTTCTTGCTAATTTTCCCAGGTTGTTTCTTGGGGGCGGGGGAGGTGATAGAGGGCTCTCAAGTCAGAATCAGTATCAGCGTGTCTTTATTTAAATGTCCTTTGTTGGCAGACAACAGAAATGGACTCTGAACATGCCAAGCAAACAAACAGCCTTCAGCATTCAGAGAGATGAGAGGGCAAGAGCTAGGACTGCTTAGCATCTTGGTGTTTTGAACTAGTGGACCTTCTGGATCACCACTCAGGTGGCTCAGTCCTGCTGGTTTCTGATGACTTTTACATACTTCAAGAATATCTATTTGGACTAGTATGGGTCAGATGTCTCCTCCCGTTCCCCCGCCATCAGCCAGCTGATGCCAAGGCCTGTGTCCCATATTACAGACACAGCTACTGGGGCTTACCCCTGTGTTTGGGAGTCTCAGAGAGGAAATCACTGTGATCCGGGGAGCCCTGTTAATAGCTTCTGAGTTAGCCATTGCATCATGTATCTATTCAAATTCCAAATCAGAAATATTGGGTCAGAAAATTCCCTCTTCTTAGTTAAATATCCCAAAGGTTGATGTTGAATAGGTTGTAATGAGGGAAGAGACCCATAGGAAAGCAGTCTTTTCAGACCAGAATTTTTGTAAATGAGTTTTTGACAGAACCACTGCCAAACCTAGAATTCGTCTTATAAAATGATCAGGTCTGCTATTTGTTCATTAAAATATATAAAATTCAAGGTCTGTTAAGTTTGGATTTGATGTTGAGATAATAGATATGCCTTAGAGTCTGGGATATATACTTCACCCCATAACAACTTGGTTTTCTGAAGCTTAATCAGGATTGGGAGGATAAAATTTGGGCAGTAGAGACTGGAGATAGTACTAAGACCTAAATGTCATTTAGAATCATGGATAACAGATCCTTAAGACCCCACTTCTAGTTTTTTGTGTCTGAATTGAGGCTCAGAAATCTACATTTTTTTTTTAATTGGGGAATTGGGGAAGGGGAACAGCCAAGTTGTTGTCCTTCAGTCTTAGTTGTGGAGGACGCAGCTAGCGCAGCTCCAAGTCGTCGCCATCCAGCCACCCATCTGAGCTCGTGGCTGCTCAGCTCAAGGTGCTGTGTTCCATCTTAGTTGTGGGTGGGCGTAGCCCACCATCCCATGCAGGAGTCGAACCGGCAACCTTGTTGTTAGGAGCACGTGCTCTCACTAACAAAGCCATCCCGCCACCTGTTGGCAGCTCCACAGCAGCTCAGCTCGGGTGCAGCTCACTGGCCCATGTGGGAATCGAACTGGCGATGCTGTTGCTCAGAGCTGTGCTCTTAACCAACTGAGCCACTCGGCCGGCCTGGTATGTACATTCTTAACCACCAAAACTTGATGGTCCAAGGACTACTCTGAGAAATGCTGACCTGCAATGTGGTCCTTGCCAGTTTTCTTCACTTAACAGGGAAAAAAGAGGTTGGTTAAACATAGAACAGTCCCTGGCTGTTTCTTCAAACAGTAGAGGTGGAGTTCCTCTTCTTTAAAAATACAGCTTATAATCTATAGGGAATCGACCAGAACCCCAAAGCCTCCAAAGAATACCTCATCCTAGCTAAATCTCAGTCTTTCAGGAAGAAATCTTCTGAGTCCAGATACCAGCTCAGAAGGATTTCCAGAATTCCTGTATATCTTCTCTAAAGAATGATACAGGAGAGCACCCAAAGCTTTACACCTCCTTGTAGTCTGTTTTATGACAGACTGATTTTGGAAGTAGCAAGAATAGGCATGGAATTTTATCAGAGAGTTTCTTGCTTTTACATGGAACTATGCTTCCCTAACTTGACTTATCTCCATAATCAGTTATTAAACTTTTAAAAAAGATCCAAGAAAATTTGCATTTTAAAAACTGTCCAAGATGATTTTCATGTATACAGAATTTCGAACTAATGGAATAAGTAATATTCTTGAAGTTCAACCTTGACAGGAAGTTCCTCACCACCTCTGCCTCTTTCATTTCCATATCTAAGTTGATTTGTTCATTCATTCAGCAATATTTGCTGAATCCCAACTATGTGCCAGATGTATTTCTAGCTCTGTCTAGAAATTGTGGTATGATTCTAACCAACTGCTTCCTTTCCATTAGCATCTGCCTTGGGTTGGTCATCAGATCTTACTGATTCTCAGTCCCATCTGTACCTCTTCTGCCTTTACAGTGGTGTCATCTCTTGCTTGAAATGGTTGTAGTAGCTTCTGGAGTAGTCTCTCCTTTTAGCCTCCTCTTCTTTAGTTCATCCTCCCTACTCCCAAGTCATCATGTCACTTCCCTGACTAAAACTATTGCTGGCCCGTTGCCTATGGGATACACTTGAGGCATGGGTCCAAGGCTTTGCATTATATTGGGTCATTGGGAAAGTCATGACGTATTTTTCTTTTCTTTTTTTTTTCAATGCAAAAATGTATCATGACTTTCCTGATGACCCAATATTTCACGTTTGCCTCAAACTCAGCATACTCTTTCCACGTGCTCTTATCTCTGTCTGTGACTGCCCACTGGAACTTCCTTTCTTGGCCTAATAGATCCCTCACATATATTTACACTGCTAGAACAAGTATTTTCTGTTTCCTGAAGCCTTCTTGACTCTCTCATGCAGCTTTTTTTCTTCCTTCCTCTCTGGTTTTCCTAAAAGTCACCAAAATAACATTACCACAGGCATTATGTAAGTTAAGACAGTATTTCTGTCTCTCTTTCTTGTTAGATCCAGTGACCTCTGAGAGGAGGGCAGGATTTTATGTATAAGGACTTACTGTGATACCTGGCATGAGGCAGGTACTCAGTTTTGTGTGACTATATAAAAATAAATCCTGTCAGACCCAGGCCAGTATAATAGACATTTTGATAGGTGGATTACAAATTCTCTGTGGTGTGCCTTGAAGGAATTAGTGTTTTGTGATTGTTTCTAAATTAAATCTGCAGAGGTATTAACATTGAAGGCCTTTCCTGGATCAGGCTTTTACAGACTTCCTTTTCCATTGTGACCAAAAGGCTGCTTTGAGAACTTGGTGTATTCAGGATTGCCACAAGACACTGGGTTTGGGGTTACGGATTCTGCAGATGGGGACTAAATGGTCCTAGAAATGAAGGAGAGCCCTGTTCCAACAGCCATTCTGTACTGCGGGGCAGAAGGAGACCTGCCATGTTCTTGAGCAGACGTTTAGGGCAGTGCGTTTTAGATGTGCAGCTGTCAGCATTTCCTCAAGGACTTTAGATTCAAGGTGATCAGATGGGGCTTAATGGACCATCTATTTTGTGGAGCTCCTGGGGTTGGGGGCCAGCTCCCTCATTAAGGGCAAGGGCTGTTCCTTGTGCTGCTATTTCCTGTTTCTTATTTTATAAAGCCAATATTAAAAGGCAGCTAAAATAAAATAAGAAAAGTTAAACAAGTTAGCATTCTGCTGTGATGTGGAAAAAGAAAAAACTGAGTGGTACAAAGTAAGGCATTTAACTGAATTTAAGTGGCCGGGGGTGCTTCTCCAGGAAGGCTGGGTTCTTGGTCAGGCTTAGCATCAGCCGCGTGTGGCACTGCTTGCTGCTCATTCAAAGACTGCACCTGTTTCGTATAGCCCTCCATTCCATGTGTCTAGCTAAGCTGTAACCTCCTTTAGGTCATTGTGATCCCCATAGTGTCTGCTGAGCACACAGTAAATGTTTTAGAAAATGTGGGGTACTTTCACCCCTTGCCCTCCTGGACCAGGGAGAAGCTTGCAGCAGGTCCTGCTGTGTGTGTATGTGCCATTGCTGCCTTTTATCACCCACTTTTAAGGAAGCGAAGTTCTCAGCCAAGCTGAGTGGTACCCTCCTCTAGCAGACTCTGGGATCCTTGGAGAACTAACTATAGGGACTTAAGTACAACTTGAGTTCAGCCCTCAGATATCAGGGACACCAGCTGACCTTGAGAGTCTGATGATTTCAGCCATAGGTGGGAAGTAGCAGGGATGTTGGGACCCTGAGCACAGTAGAGCTGGGCTCTAGTGAATAGTAGTGGAAAGTAAATACCTCTTGTCTCAGTCTAAATGAAATGAATAATGTTTGCCTTGCATAACCTAAATTCTCCTTTTGAAGGTATATTTGAGAAAGTTCTTGAAAAATATTAAGTGCTGTTCAAACGCAGAATGTAAGTTTTGTCACCTGGAGGAATTTGGTCCAGGAGCATAGGTAGAAGCTGGAATATGTATGAGGTAACAGTGTTCTAGTGTTTGTTTCCTGAAGTATCCAGAAGTTTCTGTTCCCTCATAGCACATTCCTCATGTCTGTGAGCAGAAGGTTAGATGGAATGTTGAAGGCAAGTTCATGGATAAAAACCGTTCATCTCTGTCCACAAACCCTAATCACATGTGATCTCCCAGGAAGTCCACTTCCTAACATTGACTCTTGGGTCTAGTGGAAGGCTTAATAGTCAGTGTTAACTCTCATAGCAGTGTGTGGAGACTTGGAGGGTGGGTAAGACTATTTTTGAACTCTCTCTAATCATAATATTTATATGGCCAGGTAGCATTAAGTGAAAATAATATTCCAGTTACTAAAAGCAGCCCACTTGCAGCAAAAAATATGGGGGTTTTAGCAATACTTTTATCATTGCTGAGAGCATTTCTGTCACTTAGAGATGCAGGTAAGGACATAGGCTCTAGAATCAGATTTGAGTTTGAATTTTGGCTTTACCACTTAGTGTGGACACTTTGGACACTTCTGAACCTCCGTTTCCTCATATAAATGGGAATACTGATATCAAACTCATGGGTAGTTATTACATGAGATAATGTTCAGGTTAACAAAGCACTTGACACATAATGGACAAGTAACAATTGTGTTTGTTAGTAGTCATACTGCTAACTAGTAGTACTAATATGGAATAGATATATGAAGGTAAACTTAAAACTTAGGAAACATATTTTGATGATATGTATAAAAAAGAGGTTTAGAATGTATCCATTTTGTATTGATAACAGTTTAGAAATTGTAATATTTTAATAGCTACCTATATCTTTATAGTTACTCTTTTCCTTAACAAAAATTATTTTGCTTGAACATATCACCTTTAATTTGGGCCAGTTTTTGTAAGAGGGAGATTTGAACCTATTTACTGATGCATTCCATTTATAAATCTCTACCACATGTCATAATGATTTACTTTTTGTTTCTCTGATGCTCAGAAAAAGTTGCTAAGCAAATCTTTAAACTTTTGGTAAATAATTGAATCTTGAAAGGTAACCGTTTATTCTGGGCACTAGTGTATGTTTAATGTATTTTATAAAGAGGGCCGGCCGAGTGGCGCGTTGGTTAAGAGCTGGCTTGGGACGCCAGCTCTGAGCAGCAGGGTCCCGGTTTGGATCCCACATGAGAGCCAGTGACACTGCCCTCTACAGCTAAGATGCTGAACAACAGCTCGACCTGGAGCTAGGCTGCTGTGAGTCACCTGGACTGCATAGGCTGCAGCCCCTGCTGCAGTGGGCTTCCATAAACTACTGTGTGTGGCTGGCAGCCAGCATGAGCGGCTGGCAGCCTGTGTGAGCTGCCAAGAGCCGCCGTGAGCGGCCGCCCAGAGGCTGGCGACTGATCTGCCTCACCCGGGAAGAGTGCAGTGATCATAATACAAACATGGGCCAGTGAAATGACATCCTCTGCAACTAGACTGAAGAACAAAAGGACAGCAACTTGTCTGTTCCCCTCCCCCTGATTCCCCAGCACTGTTCTCTTCCCCCAATTCCCCAATAAAATCTTAAAAAATAAAGTATTTTATAAGAAAAATCTGATAATGTGCATCATTGAATTTTATACATGAAAGGCTATTTGGTCTATTGAACTTTATGCATGAAAGAGCCGTTTGGCCTCTAATAAGTATTTCAGTTGATTACTAGCTACTGAGTCTTTTCCATTTTTAGTTTAGTGATCAGCAAGAGCCTCCTTTTCTTGGGGGCTCCCAACATTTAGCCCAGCCCACGGAACTGGTAGGTATCTGGACCTAAAACACAAAATGTACATTGTGTACACCATATATCAGTCAGGCCTATCTGTGCCATTGCGTCTAGTTTGGGATCTCCCATTTAAAGAAAGATGTAGACAGCTCTCTAGTTTTAATTAAAGTGAAAGTAAACACAGTCATTTCAAATATTTTAAAGAATAAGAATGCTTAGCCCAGAATAGATGAGACCTAGTTGTGGTTGTACAATAAACTCTGTACAGTAGTGTGCAGTAGTGTCATTTAGAAGAGAGTGGTACTATTCAGTGTGATTTCTAGTGGACATAACTAGGGCTGTCTGATACTATTGTGAACTTCTTGGTGAAAGGAGCATCTTTCTGTCAACTGGAAGTGTCCCAAAATTGAAAAGCAGTATAGTATATGATGTTTAAGATACTTGTCTTAGTCAGCTCAGGCTGCTTTGACAAAATACCACAGACTGCATGGTTCAAACATCAGGCAATTATTTCTCACAGTTTTGGAGGCTGGGAACTCCAAGGTCAAGGTACTGGCAGATTCAGTTCCTTTGAGGACCGTCTCCCTGGCTTGTAGACAACTACTTTCTTACTAGGTCCTCACGTGGTGGGGGAAGAGAACGCAAGGCCTGGTGCCTTCTTGTCCTTATAAAGGCATTGCTTCCATCATGGGGGCCCCACCTTCATGACCTCATGTAAACGTAATTACGTCCCAGAGACCCCCACCTCCAGGGTTAGTACTTCAACATGAATTTGGGTGCTGGGGGGAGAAACATTCAGTTAATAACAATGCTTAACCTTTCTAAGCCTCAATTTTATTATCTTTAAAAATAGAAATAGGGCCGGCTGAGTGGCTCATTTGGTTAAGAGCTGGCTTGGGAGTGCGAGCTCTGAGCAGCAGGGCCACTGGTTTGGATCCCACATGGGCCAGTGATGCTGCACCCTCTACCCCTAAGATGGTGAACAACAGCTCAACCTGGAGCTGGGCTGCCATGAGTGGCCCCCAACGGCGTAGGCTGCAGCCCCTGCTGCAGTGAGCTGCCGTGAGCTACTGTGAGTGGCTGGCAGCCAGCATGTGCGGCCTGCAGCTGGCGAGAGGTGCCGTGAGCTGCCATGAGCCGCCATGAGCAGCCATCCAACAGCTGGTGACTGACTGCCTCAGCTGGGAAGAGCNAAAGTTGGGCTTCTTCAGCATTTTCACTTTTCTAACAAAGACATCATAGAGCGGATAAATAGATTGGCAAGCCTTTTCTGTGTCTTCCAATACTACTTGGAATGAGTTTATTGGCCAGTTCTTTCAAGTCATTAGTCTGCATCTCTCAAGTCATAATTTCCATCATCATCTTCTGGATTTGGCAGTCCTGTTGATGCTGAGCACAAGAGGTCTTCTGAATCTGATTGTTGCATTTTTTAGTAAAACCAACACAGAATAGATAAACAAATAACCACCAGTAGTCTTGACATCAACATGGGCTTCAATCATGGTCTGCCATTTTTTGACCATGGAGCACATTTTGTCACTGGTAAGATCCAAGCCTGTGCAATTAGTCAGGAAATTAGGCAGTTTTTGCTCTGAACATCCTTAGTAATTAGCTTAAATTTTCTAAATGCAGATTCATCAATCTGCAGATCAGCTAGGCTCACTTCAAAACACGACCCTTGAGACCATCATATGCGATTTTGGTTCCTTGAATTCTTTTGATTAGTGTTTTCCCGATATTTCTTATACTGAACATAGTTGGTGCATTCACATCATACCAGTCTTAGAAAATGGATCAACCACTTTCTTCTTGACTCCCTTTTTGCCGACTTTCATAAGGCACTTGTTCTTGCCAACTGCCATGCTGCTGCTCGGACAGCCAAAAGGAATGCATATAACATTTATCTCACTTAATTGTGAGGGTTAAATGAGATGAGGTATGTAAAATGGCATTGGGAAGGGATAAGTGTTCCTGCCCTCTCCTCTTTTTTCCCCCATCACTTCCCCATGGCTAACACCAAGAGGAATACTGACTAAAACACCTGAATTGTATCTTAGGTTATATGTGGTTTGTCTAGGATATACATAGTTTAAAATGTTAAACGGTGTGAGTAATTGAAGAGTTTGAATTTCCACCAGTGTAAGTGAATGCAACTCCTACATATGAAAATCCAAATTTGTGAAACAGTTCAATTATCACCACTTGGTAAAATAATTTAAGGAGGGATTTATTTTAATAGCAAATTCCTCTGAGCGCACTGAAAATCTTTCAAAAACAATAACTGCAAGGTCAACCTTGCAAAAATACATCTAAACAATCCCACTCCTGAGTGTTTATCCAGACGAAATGAAATTTTGTTCACACAAAAGCCTATACACAAATATTTTCAGTAGCTTTAACATTTGTAACTGCCCCAAATCTGGAAACAAACCAGGTGTCTTTCAACTGGCAGATGGATAAACAGACTTTGGTATATCCATACAATGGGATACTACTTAACAACCAAGAATCAAGCAAACTACTGATACCTGCAACAATATTGGTTAATCTCAAATGCATTATGCTTAGTGAAAGAAGCCGTATTTAAAAAGCTAGATATTGTATGGCTCTATTTATATGACATTCTTGAAAAGGCAAGACTAAGGGACAGAAAACAGATAAGTAGTTGGCCGGAGATGGGGGGAAAGGATTGACCACAAATGGTCATAGGGGTGTTGTTGTTTTTTTTTGGGGGGGGGTGATCTAGTTCTGTATCTTGATTATGGTTGTTATATGATTGTATGGTTAAAACTGTATACTGCCTACCAAAGCGTTAATTTTACTGTATGTAAAGTACACCTTAATTTTTTTTTTTTACAAAAACAGTATTTTAAATGGTTCAAAGTATAGTTATTTGAAATCTTACTGCATTTCATAGCAGAGTTGGCATGAATTTTTAGCTTGAAGTTTTATATGATGATTGGTATAACNTATATATATATATATATATATATATGCTTTTCTTTGTCTCGTCAGCCTGAAGATAGGGATGCTGCTCTGTGAACATCTTACCATGCTATGGTGTTCTTTCTGTGTGGGCATCTTTACACATTTGTCAGTCTGCATTGTGATTATGTATTCTGTCTTTGCTTTTTCTCTGAATTTTTATCTCTTTCTGCATCCTTCTCCCTTGATGTATTTCAGTCTATATTCTTGAATTCATTTTCCCATCTCTTCCGCTTTTTTCCTCATCAGTCACTATAAAATACGATGAATAGTTTACAATATATATTATTTCACTGTATTTTATTTTATTTTATTTATTCATTTTTAAAGATTTAATTGGGGAGTTGGGGGAGGGGAACAGCATTGGGGAATGGGCAAGGGGAACAGACAACCTGCTGTCTTTTTGTTCTTCAGTCTAGTTGTGGAGGACATTGCTTCACTGGCCCATGTTGGTATTATCATTGCTCTCTTCCCCAGGTAAGGCAGTTGCTCACTGGCCATTGAACGGCAGCTCACACCGGCTGCTGACCACTCACGCTGGCTGCCAGCCACTCACGGTAGCTCAAGGCAGCCCACTGCAGCAGGGGCTGCAGCCTACACCGTCACTGTCACCTCACAGCAGCCCAGCTCCAGGTTGAGCTGTTGTTCACCATCTTAGCTGTAGAGGGCGCAGCGTTACTGGCCCTCATGTGGGATCCGAACCAGTGTCCCTGCTGCTCAGAGCTGGAGTCCCAAGCCAACTCTTAACCAACGCGCCACTCGGCCAGCCCAGTATTTCACTAATTTTAAATTTTTTGTTTTATTTCAAAAGCAAATGTCTTTGGTGGGGTGCTTTCCCCACATGTGACTGGGCTACCTAATCATCTATCTTTTCTGCCCCTGCTCAGAGTCTTGCTTTCCCAGGTTATGACCAGGACAGGCTGGGATCAGAGACCTGACTTTGTTCTCACTGAGCTTAATTATGGCTAGTGCTGGACTGGGCATGTAGGAATAAAGTTTTATAGTGCTAGATTCTGCTTAAAGAGGAAGCTGTTTAACATAACCATAGGAACCCTCCTCCCCCAGCCTGGTTGAGGTGACCCTCCTGGCAGAGTTGTGTCCCTCATTCCAAGGGTGTAGAGAAGGTTAAAGCACCAGGCTTCCTTTACTTTGGTTTTCCTAGACTTTGTAACTAACGGGATTGTTTTATATCTGCTATCAGAAAGTCATTTGACAGCCTGTAGTTTTCTACATTTAGCAACTAACATTTACACAGTAGACTTTCTTGCATAACAGCACATCCTTTCACCATGGTAATTAAGATCATCTTGAATAGATGCAGTTATTTACACTTAATTATGGATTCTGTATGCTCTAGTCTATGTAAGCTTATTACCATTTAGTTTATAAGACTGTTTATGGCTAAATGTAGGTGCATTTTTCATTTTCTTTTAAGAAAAGGCCTCTAGTTATGAATTTTTTTAATTTGTAACAAAACTCATTTTAAAATCGCCAACAGTCAAGCAGTAATATAAAGAATTGACTTTTTGAGTACTGTTTGATCAGTGTACATACCAGGAAAGGCAAAAAGCATGTCATAAACATGTATTACTTACAGAATATGAAAACACTGATGGACTGTTCTAGGGTGCTGAAAAATACTTCTGACAAAAGACAGTGAAAAAATGAGCACAAGACGAAACTTCATTTCACTTCTGTGTTTGGAAACATTCTTAACATTATAATTGTACACTGTGACCCCAGAAATAAGGAACAAACAAGGTATTTATTCCCTTTTTCTCTAAATGAGTTGTACTGCTTTTTTATGAAACCGAATTTAATGAAATTCATGGTGAATTGGCACATAAAAAGATATTCAACAATTTTTCAAGATGTTACCATTGAAGGAAATTGGTAAAGGACACATGGGATATTTTTGCATATTTATTACAACTACATGCATTTAAATCTACAGTTATCTCAAAAATATTAATTTTTAAAAATGTAATGAGATGTAATATGAATATTCTGATGAAACACTATTTCCTCCCCACATGTGTTTGTTATTTTTGTAGTCATTTATTGATGGTTCATTGGCTCATTCCTTTATTCATTCAAGAAATAATTAGTCAGCCCTTGATATATGCTTAATTTGGCCTTACAATTGAGTTCAAGTCAATTATTCTAAAACCAAAATCATCACCAACTTTTAACTGTTTTAGAATTTTCCACATAGGGGACACCACCTTAGCTGGTTTTTTGTAGTTAAGTTCTGCAGCTAGTTTGCCTCACTCAAAGCCAGCTCTTCTATAGATGCATTTTGGGGCCTTGGTAACATTAGCTTTAAAATATTCAAAAAATTTTCCAGGGTAAAATTACTGTGGCTGTGCTTCATGGTGTAAAACTGATGGGCCTTGATTACACATTCATCTGTGTACAAGAGCAGAAAAAATGTTTGAGTGGAATCCAGGCACTGCCAGTGGGCGCTCGCTCACCTGTAAAGAGTGGGGTGAGTTTCTCTACAGGTAGGTGGCCTGATAGGCCCCTAAATGTTCCCAAGGGGATGACATTATTTCTCCCAAGTCAGCTGTGGACTTCATCTGACAACACAGAATGTGATCTCTGGGAACTTTTCTGAGTGTGTAATTTTGAGCTCAAGGCACCTCAAAAGCTGGGTTTCGAGAGACAGTTATGCTTATGATGAATAACCTGGAGAATAATCTGTCATTTCCCTGGTTCGGTGAAAGTCGGCCTCTTAGCCAGAGCTGTGGAGGGTCTCTTGTTTGGTCTGCATCCCTCCCATCCCCAGGAGAATTACGTTTGCCAGATCGTGCTTTGACATAATACTAGGAATACTGGGGGTGTCAGTGTGTAATGAATGAAATGTGGTACTCAACTGGAAATGAAATTTGACAAACTTAGGGCTAATGGGGGGCTAGTTTTTCTAATTAGTGGAAGAGTTGATGAGGGGACCAAGGAGACTCCCCTATTGCCCCTCATAGCATAACAAGTGGCGGGCACCCCATCCTCTGGTCAGATAGAGCCAGTTCTAGCTGCAGCTACAGCAGGTGTGGAATACAGAGACAAAGCATTTCCTTTCAACCCTGTAGTCTTACTCAGGTGCACTTACCTCCTTATTTGAATCTTTCTGGAGAACCCTTTACATCCTGGTGATCCTTATTTGAATAGTGAATTGTGGTTTAGGAACAAGATTAAAACTCTTTTCTGTGCTTTGAACTTTGTGGAACATGAATATATGTTTCAGTGTGTTGTGCTGAAGCATTGAGGGGATGTTCCCTAAAAGTAATGTTATAAATAGGTTAGACCCAGTCTTAACTCCCTAGAGTTTATTTAATCTAGCATCTGTCTGAACCATACATAATATTCTATTAATAATAGTCCATAGAAAATTCAGCTCTCACTTGTCTTTCACCAGGTTTCTCCTGGGGATGGTCTTTGGTCATTTTTTTCTGCTTGGCTGCTGTGGTCAGAGTGGGTACAGTAGTGACAAATTCCCAAGAGTCTTGGCCCGGAGGGCAGTGGTGGTAGTCTGGGTTCTTTGGGAGTTCTGTGCAGGTTTTGATCTTTCAGGGAGATTTTCTAATGGCAGCTGGCACTATCCTTAATGTTGGGAAAGGAAAGGTAATTTTTGCATGTCTCAGACCCTGGCTGGGAAAGCTTCTCAGATACAAAGGAGTCTAGTATTCTCCATGCATGGAACTGTATAGAAACAGTGGTAGCATGAGACTAATGGGTTCAAAATGATCACAGTTACTGATAATGGTACATGATCTGGTACACAAATGAGTGATGCAGTTTTAGTCACATTGTTTTTCTCTTTGACATTGTCATTAGATCGACAAATTTAGTGTTAACATTGCATCTAATTTTTTTTCTTGTCCTTTTTAGTCTCAAACCATGAATTATATGGGACAGCTGGCCGGGCAGGTGATTGTCACTGTGAAGGAGCTCTACAAAGGCATTAACCAAGCCACCCTGTCTGGGTGCATCGATGTCATTGTGGTCCGGCAGCAGGATGGCACCTATCAGTGTTCACCTTTTCACGTTCGGTTTGGGAAGCTGGGAGTCCTGAGATCCAAAGAGAAAGTGGTGAGTGCAGGGTGAAAAGTGAGATGGTGGCAGTGAGTAAATCATTACTGTGAGCTCTCTGGACCTTTTATTTATCTTAAACCTGTGTGATGTTAACGACAATGGTATGAGAAATCAACCTTTATGTATTACTTTTTTTTTTAAGATTTATTTGTTTTTAATTGGGGAATCGGGGGAGGGGAACAGCGCTTGGGAATCAGAGAAGGGGAACAGACAAGTTGCTGTCCTTTTTGTTCTTCAGTCTAGTTATGGAGGACGGCGCTTCACCTGGTCCATGTTGGTATTATCATTGCGCTCTTTCTGGGTGAGGCAGATCGGTAGCCTTCAGGTTATAGAGCAACTGGAAGTTTTGTCAGTATATCTGATGTCAATCAAGCCAGAAAATTAAGCTAGTAATAAAACTTTGTAGGTACATAGTAGTAGTTTCCTTTCTACTCTTGCCCCACAGTATCTACCTAAACAATATAGGGAGATTTTGTCAGGATTTTAAAGCATAATGAAAGATCCACACCATTTTCTGGAACAGAATTGTTAGAGGACCACTGGCATTAGTTGAAAATACCTATTTTCAGATTTTGACTATTTCACATAGCTTATCTTATTCTTTAAAATATAAATTTCCCTATATTTTAATTAAACTTGTTATTTTGAGAGTGAAAGAAAAGATTTATGGCTTTCACAAACTAGATACTCTCCCCACCAAAAGAAACATCTCATTTTTCTAGGTGTTAACAAAATCTGTTCCACTGGAGAGCCATGTTTCAGCGGGGTAGGGTTTGTGTGGCCTGGCCTCTGTTCAGAGTCACCCTTTGGAAACCAAAAGCAATTGGCAGTTTATTTAGTGACTTTGAAACTTTCCATTGCAAAACAATGTTTAGCCACAGTTAGCTTCTCTGGAATTTTTCTTTCTTTCTGGTCGTTCTTTCAGACTGTATCTGCTTTGGGAGAATCAACAGCAAACTTTATGCACTGAGACTTCCCATTAATTGTGCAAGGATCTATTTGTAAAACAGCTTATAAGGCATTAATTTATTTTTGCTGTGATCTGGGTTTTTTATGCGATTAGATAAGTTTTCTGGCATTTCAAAATAGAACTGATTTATATAAGCATTTGTGTATCTGCAAATGGTGACTGAGCAAATAAGATACCTCTTTCTGCATGCTGTGTGCCTCTATTTAAGAAAGTAATACAGTTTCTGTATAAGGTTACACAAATCATTGTGTTAAATATCTCGTCAAAACCTTGAATTATAATAGAAGTCTATCCATGAGACACAGGAAAAGAAAATTTCTTTTCCACTTTTCCCTTGCTGTCCCAGAAATCCAAAAGATATGTTTGGGAGGAAATTTGGCTGTTTGACCAAAACACAGCTTTCCAGTGACAGTAAAAACGAAACTATGTCTGCCTTGAGATACCCTGGCAATTCAGATTAAGTACTTGTCGAATTTAAAGTCAGTTTTGATTATTGAAAGCAATTCATTCATTTTAAACTACAACCCCAATTTTCAAAATGGTAACATCTCTGATTAAAGAGATGCAGTATAATAATTTTTCCATTGCCATTGGTATGTTCTTGTTTGATAGAATATCAATACTCCCACAATGTTTCATGAAGCAGGAGTTTACTTTCAAAAGGTAAACCTGTACTTGATATTTTTATATATTAATTTTGTTGATTTAACACAAAACTGATCATCTGATTACTTATCAAAGTTAAATAACCCAGTATATTAGACAAGACAGTTTCCATTGTGGATGACAAACATCCACCTCATACTAGCTTAAGCAAAAAAGAAATTTATTGCCTTGCATTAACTAAAGTCCAGGGGCATTTGAATTAATCAGGGCTTTATTTAGCGTCTCTGAAGGTGTTATCAGAACTCTCTCCTCCACCCCTCAGCTCTGCTTCACTTTGTGTATGTTCTTTTTAAAATAAGATGACCACCAGTACCTCCAGGTTTACTTCCCATTAACTCAGCAACCCCAGTGGAAAGAGGGCTGCTTCTTCCTACAGAAGTGTCAGTGTTTAGTCTCTCTGTCATACGTGGATCACATATATCTTGGGGACCAGGCACAATAGCTAGGGTGGAATATATTGGCCTGGTTTGGACAGCAGTCCCACCTCCACTCTCTGAAGCCATACCTGAAATACATAGATGGTCTGAAATAGAGAACGAATAGATCCTCACAAGACGCCAGAGATATTCTTACCAAAAGAATGGCATGCCAAAACAAGTGTCTGCTGTAGCCAACATTTCTCAAAAGTAAATCAGTTCTATTTCAACATCTCAGTCATATATTGGGTTGTCGGAAAAGTCATGACGTATTTTTCCTATGTTTTTCGTTGCAAAAATGCATCATGACTTTTCCGACAACCCAATATATGTAACAAGATGAAGCTACAGTGTAGGAGGTATGAACATATGGAAATGAGTGGTGTTTCAGAAATCGGTTTACTAGAAGTGGTACATCAAAATGAGTGTCCTCTTTAAAATAATCACCTTGGGAAGCATTTATTCCAACTTGGTGCCATCTCACGAAATATTTTTAATATATTTCCTTTGTTGCCTAAAAAGTTTATGGCATATTCTTTTAAGTATCCTCAATGTTGGCACAATTTGATGTTAGATTTAATTTTTAGAAAGAACCAAACTCCATGTAGAGTCAAATCAAGAAACTGAAGGAAGTAGTCATATTCAGAAATACCATATTTGATCCCTGAGAATAAGGGCTATAAAGGAAAAGGTTAATTTTTCTAAAATGGTTTAAAAACAGTTGAATTTGCATCCTAAAGTAGTAGTATATCATTTTCCCAGCTATATTGGATAAATGCATAACCTCCAAAGATGAAAATTTTGAAGGATGGTATTAATTTGAATTTGTTAATATATTTTTTAAATTTTGTACTTATTTCATAAAATTGTTTCTTAAAAAAAAAATGTTATACACTGTTGTGCACCTGAAACTAATTTTAAAAAACCTTATGTTTTTATTAAAGGTAAAATAACTTTAAAATTTCATTTGTATAGTTTAATTTAAAGAATTTATACAACAAATCAACAAATGATAATTTTATATGTCCAACTTCTAGTTGGATGGATTTAGTTAAATATTTTATTTAGGTCATCCCGAGAAACCTAAAATTTGGCATTATGGATCTAATTCAGTTTTTCCCTACCCTCTTGCTTATTAGTCTAGAAAAAAATGCGTATTCTTTACTTTTTCAGTTCTCACATAACTTTTTAAGTTAGAAAAGTCTTTCTATGATAGTAGAAGAAGCGGCTATTGAAGCTGCTTTAGAAATCTTAGATGACTTTAGATGCTTCAACCACTTTATCATGAAAAAAATTTAAAAACTTATCTGTAAGTACATTTTTTCTTAGCTCAGGAGTTTGTTGCAGTACTTTCTTTTAGAAGAGTTAGGTTTCATGTGCTACCCAGGTTTTTTTCACAGTAATATGAAACATTAAGAAGGCTAGCTGGAAAATGAGTTAGTGTTAATGTTTATCCTCTGGAAACTATTTTATGCAGGCTTCCTTTTAAAAAAATAAAAGGAAAATGAGTCCTTGTGTAAACTAATTTTATTAACATTTCTTAAATTACATAGGATTTTAAAACTTGTTTTATATTTAATTTTTAGTTGCCTATTTTTCCCATTTTGTGTTATAATGTTATTCATCCTTTTTTTATAACTTTATTGTTTTATAATTAACACACAATAAATTACACATATTTAAAGGATATAATTTGATGTTTAACATATGTATGCACCATGAAACCAGCTCCACAGTCAAGATACAGAACATTTAGTTGTCCTGTCTTACTCTTCTCTAATCTCTGACAGTTCCTCAGTCTGTTTTTTTTTATGATATTACGTATATACATGTATTTTAACTTCTTAATTTTAAATTTACAGACAAGTTGCAAATGTAGTTTAAAAGTTTTCTTAAATCCTTCACCCATCCTCTTCCCTTAATGTTAACATTTTATGTGACCATAATGCAGTTATCAGCACCAGGAAGTTAACATTGGTATAATACTCTTAACTAAAAGACCATATTCAGATATCACCAGTTTTTCTACTACTGTCCTCTGTCTGTTCCAGGATCATATCCAGGATCCCACATTGCTTTTGTCTTCTAACAGTTCTCAGTCTTTCCTTATGACCTTGATTTTTGAAGAGTACAGAAGAGTTATGTAGGTTGTCCCTCAGTTTGAATTTGTGTGATGTTTTCTCATTTTGGCAAGAATAACACAGAGTGATGGTGTGCCCTTCTCAGTGCATCATCTCAGGAGGCCCATCATGTTGCTGTATCTTATTCCTAGTGATGTTAACTTTGATCACTTGTTTAATGGTGTCTACTAGGTTTCTTTACTGTAAATGTACTTGTTGGAAGAAACATTGAAACTAAAAATATCCTAGTTCTCATTGTACTTCCATCCATGAATTTTAGCAAACATCGATGAATTTTGCCTGCAGCAGTTACTACCATGGTGTTTGCCAGATGGTGGTTTTCTGTTTCCATTCTTTCTACTCCATTTATTCAGTTGAAATTCTACTGTATTGAAGAGCTATCTTCTCTTGTTTACTTAATTATTCAGTTATTTAGATCAGTATGAACTCATGGATATTAATTTTACTCTATGGGTTATAATTCATTATTATCATTATTAGTTGCTCAAATTGTCCCAGATTTGGCAATTGATAGCTCCTTCAAGTTGAATTCTTTTGAAATGCTCCCATCATTTTTTGAGCACTTTTTTACTTTTTGACACCATAAGCTATTCCAGAAGAATCTATTTTCCCTGCCTCAGTCCTGGAATTAATTATTTTATTTCTCCAAGGAGCTCTGGTTCCTTTTATTGGAGAATGGTATCTAGAATTAAAGGATCAAATCATTAGGTGTCTCATTACTAACAGAGGTGTCATTGCTTCTAGGCGTGCTCAGCAGGCTGAGCTAGAAAATCTGTGTATGTATTAATATATACACATACTCACATCTACATGTATCTGTAAAAATCATGAGTTCAAACTGATTCCTCTGATTCCAGTCTCACCACATGGTTCCTTCTCATCCTTATTTGTAACTTCTTTCTCTGACAGTGAGAAACTTGCCTCCCATTATCCGCAATGTATTTACTTCTTTGTTCAATCCTAGAATATATGTTGACAACATATGTCAACTCATTTTTTTTTTTTTAAATGTGATCTTATCCCATCACTACCTGGGCCCCGGGAAGATGGAGCTGCCTTCAGTGACTGGATGTGAACCAGTACTCAGTCTCTGGTCAGAAGGGATAATTGGTCCTCACTCGGAAACACCCGGCGGGCCATGCAGTTCCCACCTTAGGGCCAGACAGAGATAAGAACACTTAGATTATGGACTGTTCTATTTATATCTATATTATATCTTTATATATGTTGGCCTTTATACCCTCTGAACAGTCTAAAACTGGAGTTTACGAGTTTATTCATAAGGCTTGAAAGTTATTATTGTATTAGGTATGTGAAAGTGTTTATACACAGTGTAGAGATAAACAACTACATTATTTTTAAGTGATGTAGTAGTTACTATTATAATAAACACTTTGCATGGTAGTACAGACCATAAAATGACTGGGCAAGCTGAAACTTTGCGAAGCAAGCTTTTTATAATCAATGAGAAAAATTAGGATTCTGTCATAACTTTTACAAATGTTTGTCACAACGTTAAAAATTCTTACTGCCAGCTGTAAATGTATAGGAAAATGAAAAACAGCAAAATAGTATTTAGTACATTGCAGGTTAAAACATTAGAAACATTGAGAACAAAAGTGTTTCTTTGTCAAAACTTACCAAGAGTAACTTTAACAGTGCTTGCCTTCTTGATGTAAAACTTGTGATATGGAACAAGCACCTTTTTTTTTGTTTGTTTTGGCAAATTGTCATACTTTGTAAGTTTAGAACAGCTTCCAACTTTTCATCCTTTGAATTTTTCAATGTCATGAAGTATCTCTGAGAGTTTCTTTAACATGAAATGTTTGCCAATGTCACTTTTTCTGGACCATCTTCATCCTTTTCATCAGAACCGCTTTCCTCCTTTGTGTGAGTAAGCTCACTTCTGGTTGTACATCTTGAGTCTCTTGAATGGCAGCAAGGTCACCATCAGCTGTTTCTTCTGTAACTGTTTACATTCAATTTGAATTTTACTTCCAACACAATTACTTTTTGTTTCTTTACTATATTTTGATCTTGGCCAATTTCCTCTTTCAATTATCCATCTTTATAAAATATCTCATGTGTTTATCTCTGGGGGACAAGGAGCCAACACAACTAAGTGCTTTGTTGTCTGAACGAACATGTGCTGGGACCAGTCACTGACAGACTGAAAAAATGACAAGATGGGTTATTGATCATGATGGGTATCTGTTATTTATGTAGTGATTTGTGGATGGAAGAGCTGGCAGTGAAGTTTGTACTTTCTGCAGTTACTCACAATTAACATACTGTGGTAACTGAAATTTGTGAGCTACCTCTGTGTTGTAACTCTGAAAGTACACAGATGTTTATTGACAATGACATTTCCCCTATTTTATGACATTTGGGAATTAATTAAAATGTTTATATGTTACAGAAGTAGATGATAAGACATCTTCTTTCATTCCCTGGTTACCATCCCCTCCCCACCCCACCAAGGTCTGTTTGGTTTTTTAGGGGTGGTACGTGGGGCAGGTAGCAGTGTTTCTCTGGGGCTGTCACTCTAGGAACCTCAATACTAAGTTTGGCTAGAGAACCCAGAATTTAGGCTTAGTTTTGCATGAATCAAAGACTCTTACTACTAAATCACACTCTTTCTCCCCTTAGATTGATATAGAAATCAACGGCGATGCAGTGGATCTTCACATGAAATTGGGTGACAATGGAGAAGCTTTCTTTGTGGAGGAGACTGAAGAGGAATTTGTAAGTCCTAGTCTGTTACCTTCACGTTACACATTGTATTCAGGCCTCTGGTGCATGTCACAAAACAGAAATACTCAGTTTTCATAGTTAGTTATACAGATGATTGTTGCTGGTTAGACAAGCTTAGTTTTAGGTTGAAGAATTAAGCTGTCAGAAGGGAGCTGGAGAAATAAGGAACTTTTTTTACACTCTGGGTTTCAGGTACGGAGAGAATGCAAAAGTCCTTTTGTATTTATTTGCTTTTTTTTGTAAGGAAAGGCACATCTTTTTTTCTCTAACTTTAATGAGTTTTCTGTTACAATTTACACTTTGACTTGAATTGAGTTTTGCCTAAGTAATCAAGGTGTATCTCTTCAGGCTCTGTGTGTGTGTGTGTGCGCGCGCGCGCGCGTGTGTGTTTATTTATACACATGACCTTTGAACTTGGAAAACATGTTTACCATTTTGATTTGGGACATTACACCCCTAACCTTGAATAGTCACATGAATTGGTTTATTATAGTCTCAAAGGATTTACATTAATTGGCCTGTATCCTTTATAAATTATTATTCAATTTGGCTTCTTTCAGCAAGAGAGCACAATTTGCCATTATGACCACCACCACCACCACCAACACACACACTCACTCACTCACTCACACACACATACACACACACACACAATATCAATCAATCCCTCCCTTCTTCCCTCATTTGTTTCCACTGATTTGAATGGTAGGAAAACTGTTCTTGATGGGTTTAATGGGAATCTTATATCCTTTCATCATAAAGAATAAAATCTCAGCAAAAATGATAAGCTTCAAGTTATTAAGGATACACAGGACTACTCTTTTTGGTTTGGAACATGAACTGCCGTTTTGATGTCAAATTGACAAAAAAAATTTCCAAAAAATAAACGATAACAGAGTGAGATGAGCATTTTTTAATTTAGAGAGAAGACAACACCTTAGGTACCAGTATGTAAAGCAACATTGAAACAGTATGATTATGAAGGGGAACCTCACCAGACTAGCATTTTCCTAATACCATAATTACTTGTTTTTATTACTTTGTTTGCATTTACTTGGGATAAACAAAATTTTTCCTCATCAGAGACAGAGGCAAAAGGCAGAATGAAACAATAAATGAGTAATTACAGGAATAAAAAATTTTCGATGTATTTCTTAAACTCACATGTAATAAATAACACTGGGCTTTATATAAATCAACAAGTGAGAGGACTGGGTTATTGATAGTTTGTTACCTGGTTCTTGTGGTCAGTTCTGATGATTACAACTATGCTTAGCAAGGTCAACTTGAAGACTATTAACTTTCCAGCCTTTTTTTCGTATTCCATGTATAGCCAAATTGGCCAGATTTTCTTTGGTAAAGTGTGCTTCTCTTTAAAATAATAATAAAAAATTTGTTAATTCATTCAACAGCATCAGATGACTAAAAACATGCTCCCACTCTCAAAACCCTTCTATTTATTTGCATTTTTGTTTCTCTCAAACTTTTCTCATTTAACTATATGTTATCAGTATTCCTTTCAAGTCAGTAGTTCTAACTCCTTTTAATAGCTGCACAGTAATTCATCATATGGCTACACCACAACTTATTTAACCATTCTTGTACTGATAGACATTCAGGTTATTTCCATTACCCCCACTACAAACAATGCTATAATAGAACTAGGAAACGTTACCAGAGACAAAACAGCTTTTTAAGGATTACAAGTAAACTTTATTTGTAACACAGACCATTGAATTAAAAGGCCGCGGTCTGTTACCTGGGTGCTTTGGGGTCTTGCAGAATAATATCCTATTACAGTTTCTCTGTAGGTGTGTTTTGCTGGTGAGCACAAATTTTGCTTGGGTAAACAAAACTTTGGCTTCAGGATAATAACATTTACCAAAGCCAAGTTCAAAAGTTTAATTTAAAATAATTATGGAAACCCACTCATTTGCAGGACTAGTATATAAAAACTTGAGTATTCTGAATTATCTGAGGCTAATTTATATCTCTATTACCTACCTTCTATTTCCCCCATGATACAAAGAAATGAAATAAATGATTAAGAAGTTAATTTCCTGAACACCAGATTTGATCATTTATTTAATATTAAAATAAGAGTTTAATTATTTCTAACTATTGGGACTTATTTTCTTCTTTTGAATTCCTAAAAGGATATTTTAAATACTTTGATTTAATAATCCACTAATTTCATTTGTTACAGAGTATTGTCTCTGTTAGAATAGCCCTTCCCCACCCTCAATTAATTTGGCAAATACAAGCATTAACCACTCTGAATTTTACCATAGTTCCTCATTTCACTTACCTGTCCTGCTGCCCTTTGTCTGATAGGTTGTTCCTGGTCGTTGCCTTCTGCTTTGTCCTGTTCTTATTGTTCTTCATAAGTTCTTGACAATGCTTTTTAACACCTCCTGGGAATGCTGCTTCTGCTTTGAACTTCTCTTTATAGAATTTAATTGACTCTGCTTTAATTATAGCTTTCATGTGTTCCTTGCTGACTTGACATAATGGTTCCTCCAAATGTATTCAGTTACATTGACCAAAATGAGCTAACATTGAGCTGTGTGCAACAGAGTAAAGACCTACTTAGAGTACAGCGAGCAGTGCCCTAGTTCAGTGTGACTTTCTTACTTTTAGGGACTATGCATTCTTTCTACCACTGTGGAAATTAGATATGCAAAGTATTATTATTTTCATTCACTGTCCAGTTTGCCATGGACAACTTTTCTTTCTCCATGTTCTCTTTAAGGAAAAACTTCCTGCTTACCTTGCCACTTCACCAATTCCTACCGAAGATCAGTTCTTTAAAGATATTGACTCCCTTTTGGTGAAATCAGGTGGAAATGAAAGACCATCTCAGAGTTCCGACATCTCACAAATCTTGGAAACAGAGACAGTTTTCACTCCAAGTTCTGTGAAAAAGAAAAAACGAAGGAGAAAAAAATGCAAACAGGACAGTAAGAAGGAAGAGCAGGCCGCTTCCCCTGCTGTAGAAGACACCATGGATGTGGACCTGAGCTCTGACGATGACAAGGGGGCGCAGTCAGCAAGGTAGGACTCTAAGTGTGGGAGGACTCTGTGTGCGTGCCAGGTGTCCATGCATGCTGTGGCCAGAGCACAGGTAAAGTAGAAGTTGTGGCTTTTTTTTTTTTGCAACGCGACAGAATTTGCCACCAGACATCCTGCTTTAGTGCTAAAATATCATTCAAAACAGACTAACAATGTGTCTTTTCATCCAGTAATTTTCCAACAGCCAAATAAATAGTCTCAAGAAAGATCTGAACTAGTGATTTGCCCCTGGGTGAGCAGATGTAAACATCAGGAGTATTTTCCAACCCAGTGGTCTTGTGTTTGGTATCTCACCTATTCCTGAGAAGTTGTAAAATTGTTTTGAGTTTATTGTCAAAACATCCTAGTAAGTTGAAGAGGAAAGGAGGATTTTGTTTTTCTTTTGTTTTGTTTTTAAGTGGGAACTCTTGATCACTACTTATTTATCAGCTTAGTAGAAGAGTTCAAAGTAGATGCCAGTTTTCAAGTCAGAACTATCTGGGGTTTAAAGGTAACAATTTGGGGTAGAACATATATCTCTTCATTCAAAATTGGATTTTTAGAAGATAATCTTCCACCTGTTCCACTCAGTGGTTGCCCTGACATTGGAAGGATCGTAGGTGTCAGTGAGGTACTTATCTTCACTGGTGACCATTGGACAAGAAGCTGCTGCTCACAAGTGACCCTGAATTTCTAAACCCTTTATTTGAATTGGGGTAGGGAGAGGATGGGATTATGACATGTATGCTGGTTCACTTGTATGCCTTCACGTCAGCTGCTGAATAGAAAGATCATGCCCTCCTTTCTGGGTAAATGAGTGCTATTAATAAAGTTTTCTTTATCATGGAAAAGAGGGGAAATAATTCCTTTTTCTAGTTATGGTAACCAAATATGTATCAAGTGTAAACTCTACCTTGATCTAGTATGTATTTTATTTACCAAGTTTTTGTTTTAAGTAAGTCAGGGAAAAAAGTCCACATTATTAATATATTAATACAATTATACTGTTAATGGATAGCAGTATAATAATTTTTTTTGGCAAAATCATTAACTCATTTTTCTAAAATTTTTAAATCTGTTGTAAATTCTGGAACAAAATTCTACATTTGATACTCATTTTTAACATATGAACTCTTTTACTACCTATCTTTTATTACTTATCAACTATCATATTTGTGACATTCTTTCTCCTCACACCCTGAATATAGACTTTGATTTCAATTCTGCTACAATGAAAAATTCCTCTGTTAGAACTAAACAACAAAAGACAGAAAGCAAAAAGTACTTTAGACTCTACAGACCAGTATAAAGTATAGCTATAAAATTTTTAAATCCTGAATAAATTAACAAATTTGGGTAATACTTTTTTGTTAGTATCAAACTATTAGCTGGGAAGAGCTTAAAAATGTTCTGAACTCTTTTTATATCATTGATTCCCAAACAATTTTAAGCTAATAAAAAGTAACACTAATTTTTATTTTTATTTTTTTTTAAACATAAGGAAAAGCTTTTTTTTCCTAAAGATTTTAGTGGGAAATTGGGGGAGGGAACAGCATTGGGGAATCGGGGAAGGGGAACAGACAAGTCGCTGTCCTTTTGCTCTTCAGTCTAGTTGTGAAGGACGTCACTTCACTAGCCCATGTAGGTACTGTAATCATTGCGCTCTTCCTGGCTGAGGCAGATCGGTTGCCGGCCATTGGGCTCACACTAGCTGCCGGCCACTCACGCTGGCTGCCGGCCACTCGCAGTAGCTTGTAGCAGCCCACTGCAGCCTATGCCGTCGCCAGCAACTCACAGCAGCCCAGCTCCAGGTCGAGCTGTTGTTCACCATCTTAGCTGTAGAAGGCACAGCATCACTGGCCCATGTGGGATTCGAACCGGCGGCCCTGCTGCTCAGAGCTTGTGCTCCCAAGCCAACTCTTTTTTTTTTTTTTAAGATTTTATTGGGGAATTGAGGGAGGGGACCAGCCAAGTTGTTGTTCTTCAGTCTTCATTGTGGAGGGCACCAGTCGCCATCTGGCTTCCCATCGGCAGCACATGTCCTCTAAGCTCAAGGTGCTGTGTTCAGTCTTAGTTACGGGTGGGCGTAGCCACCATCCCATGTAGGAATCAAACCAGCAGCTTTGTTGTTAAGAGTGCACACCCTATCCACCAAGCCATCTGGGCGGCAGCTCAGCTCAAGGTGCCTAGCGAGTTCAGTCTTAGTTGCGGGTGGGCATAGCCCATCATCCAACAGGCCATCTTGTTGTTACACCAGCTGAACCATCCTGCCACCTGTTGGCAGCTCAGCGACAGCTCAGCTCGGGCGCAGCATCACTGGCCCATGTGGGAATTGAACGGGCAGCCCTGTTGCTCAGAGTTCCCTCTCTTTAACTCTTAACCAACTGAGCCACTCGGCCGGCCCCAAGCCAACTCTTAACGAGCCACTCGGCCGGCCCACAAATTCTTAAAAAGAATTTGCTTGATTTTGGTGCTGTGAAGAACAATATAAATAGTTCCTTTACATTTTTGGCTTATTTATAATAAAGTGTGTAGTGGGCAGGAAACAGGTTCTTTTGAGAAAAACTTGAAATACACATGCATTTAAATTTTATTTGGATTAGCACTGTGATATTCCCTAAATGCCTTAATTCCTGGAACTATTTTTGCCAACTAATATTCTTCCAAGATCTATCAGAAAGGACCCTGAAGTAAAATTTTGCCTTTAAAGATTTGTTGATGAGTGTTCCACAAAGTCCTTTGTTTTAACATAGTAGAGCTATGTTTAGAACTGAACAACCTTCCGCTTTAACTTGGGAAGTTAAAACATTTCTGAAACATATGTAAAGTCACTTACTAACTTTATAACGCACAAGAATCATTATTCTAAAGGAATTTTGTAAATGTGTGTTAGAAGTGAATGCATTGCAGAAATTTTAGTGCATGCCTTACTTTTCCAATTGGGCAAAAGGCTACATCAACCATATCTGTCGGTGTACTGATTTGGTTGACAGTAACATGGTTGTCAGCTTGTCTTTCTGAGCCAGAGTCTTGCTTATCAAAACACACATACACTAGGACCTTGTCATAATTTTCATGAGCTTGGTGGGTGGTTTGCTTTTTCTTAGGTTACCATTGAATCATAGATACTGCCACTGGAGGAACTCTTTCCAGAAATTTCCTTTAAAACATGATCTATTTAAATATGCAGCAAACAGAAATTAGGACTTAAAAAAGAAAAGACAAGAAAGATGTAACAGTTGTGTGAGTTCAGGTCACATACTGAAATAAGCACTGAGCTAAAAAGACTGAACCAGTTATGCTTCTGATTGTGGAACAGCAGCCTCCTGATCGATCAGTCCAAGCCTTTGTTCTTAATCTATGAAATAAGGGAATTAAACAATGTGGTTTGCAAGGCCCCTTCCAGCTCAGCATTTAGATTCTAAAATAACTTGGGGGGAGATATCTAGGGTCAGAAGTATTAACAGCATATTAAATGGCACATTAAAGAATGTGAGAGAAAAAATATAGAAAGTCTACTGCTTTTGCAGTTGTGAGATCTAGAATTATGTGGTATTGTAATTTTCAACTTTTAAATAGCTTACCCTCCTCAGCCCCTACCACATAGGAAAGAAATTCTGTTTCCATAGAAGACACCTAAAATCAGTTTTAATTTGGGCCGGCCGAGTGGCGCGATGGTTAAGAACTCGCTTGGGATGCCAGAGGGCCCCGGTTCGGATCCCACATGTGAGGGCCAGTGACGCTGCCCTCCACAGCTAAGATGCTGAACGGCAGCTCAACCTGGAGCTGGGCTGCCGTGAGTCGCCGGCGACGGCGTGGGCTGCAGTCCCTGTGGCAGTGGATTGCAATGGGCTACCGTGTGTGGCCAGCAGCCAGCGTGAGCGGCCAGCAGCCGCAGTGAGCGGCCGTCCAGAAGCCGGCGACTGATCTGCCTCGCCAGAGAAGAGCGCAATGATGGTGCCAACTTGGGCCAGTGAAGCAACATCCTCCACAACTAGATTGAAGAACAAAACGACAGCAACTTGTCTGTTCCCCTTTCCCCAATTCCCCAGCACTGTTCCCATCACCCCAATTCCCCAATAAAAATCTTAAAAAAAAAAAATAAAATAAAATAAAATAAAATAAAATCAGTTTTAATTTTATTTTGCTAGATAGCATTCTAGTTAAACTCTTTACTTTTCAAGAATTTCATCAATGACAGAAATTAAGGCTAATTGAGACTCCTTGAAGGAGGCAGATGAAAGACAGAATCATTCTTTAAAGCAGGTTGCTGTTGCACAAGCTAAAAGAAACTCATTGGTGGAAATTGGAGAGCTTTTAACTACACAGGGCTTTGTATAAACTGTACCTAGGGAGTCTTGTGCCTTCTTAAAGTTGGACTTTTGGCTTAAATATAATACAGAAGCCTTGTTCGTCCTTCTGTAGGACGGGTGGATATGTAAATGTGTATATGTATTCAAAACATGGGTGTAGGCATAAATAGCCTTGTAAAGGGAAGAGAGATTTTTCAAAGTGGACAGTGCAGTAGCATAATCTTGACTGCACATATATAAAACATGCCACTGATGGAAATCCTCAACAATAACAACAATGGAGGATTATAACCACACAATCAGAAAGGAACCTCTCATTTTAATCTTCCAAAGCAGACTTGCTTACAAGTTATATCTGAGAGCTAAGTGCACGGAGCGTAAGACTTTTTTTACTTAATTAAATTTATTGAAGAAACATTGATTAATAACATATAATTTCAGGTGTACAAGATTATAATTCGATACTGTGTGCTTTTTTTGTGTACTCGCCACAGAGTCTAGTTTCCTTCTATTACTATATATTTGACCCCCTTTACCCACTTTACCCTCCTCCCACCTTCTTCCCCTATGGTAACCACCATTCTGTTGTCTGTATCTATGGAGCTTCTTTTTGTTTTATTAGTTCATTTGTTAATTTTTGTTTTATATTACACTTACAAGTGATATCATATGGTTTTTGTCCTTTTCCATCTGACTTATTTCACATAGCATAATACTGTCAAGATCCATCCATGTTGTTGCAAGTGGCAATAAATCATTTTTTTTATGGCCGAGTAGTATTTCTGTTTGTTGTGGGGAGTGGGGTGGGAAGAGAGCGACTGAAAAGATAACTTAATTCAGTCATCTTTCAATGGGCACTTTGGTTGTTTCTTTGTCTTGGTTCTTGTAAATAATGCAGTGAACATAGACATATGAAAAGATGTTCAACATCACTAGTTATTAGGGAGAGAGCAAATCAAAACCACAATGAGATAACCCCTCACATCTGTTAAAATGGCTATTATCAAGAAGACAAGAAACAATAAGCATAACAAGTGTTGGAAAGGATGTGGAGAAGGGAAACCCTCATACACTGTTGGTAGGAATGTAAATTAGTGCAGCTACTATGGAAAATAGTATGGAGGTGCTTCAGAAAACTAGGAATAGAACTACCGCATGATCCAGCAATTCCTCTTCTGGGTATTTACCAAAAAAATATGAAAATATTTATTCATAAAGATACATGTACGCCCATGTTCATTGCAGCCTAAGGCTTTTCACAGACAGCTTCTATTGTCCTGAGGCTTCACACTTCATCTCCTGATAGTATCTGGTTTCTATAGTACTCTCTAAGGTATTCTGTGGAAACATGAATCTTACAGCTTCCTCCCTGTCCTCCCTCCACTTCATTTCTAACACAGTAAACAGAAATATTGCAAGGTCCTTTCAGTTCTATTATGAGGTATCTTTTACGGGAAATGCCCTATATACAAATGCAAACTGAAATCAGAGTCACCTGAAATTTATTGACCAATACTGTGCTAAGGTTAAGGATAAACATGAAGTTAACAGAGTTAATGATCTTTGGTCATGGTAGTTAGCAACCCCATTTATCTCCTACATACTACCAGTTAAATAGACTGAAAACTCTCTTAGTTCCTCTTGAATAATTCTATTTATTTTAACTTTCTATTGATTTTTTTCCCAGCTTTTAAAAACACTGAGGTATAATTTACATTCAATAATATTCATAGATCTTAAGTGTGCAATTCAGTGAATTTTGACAGTTGTGTACATCACGTAACCTCTGTTGGCTTTTGAATAGGAAAGATAATTGGTTTACAAAATGATGTTGAATTTGAAGACGTGATGTTAAGGAGCATCTGTGAAGGCTGAAGTGCTCTACACACATATTATTATGAACTTCAGCAACTGACGTTCCCACCCCACCAATCCTGACTCAACATTAAACCAACTTACTGCAAATCATCTGCTGTTCAGTGTTAATGTATATATTTGTCCTATGTTTCAACATAGGTAAAATCAGTGTTCATACTATTTTCTTCATGTTCTAATATATACACTCCCTGTATCCTCATGGAATGTACTTATTTCACGTTACTCTGTCATGGTTTGCCCATCTGGTCACTTGTTCTCAGGCATATGTGCCATTTTGAAAGTACTTTAGCAGATTTATAGAAATTCTATGCTAGTGAATGAATCATAGGACTGAAAGGAACCTCAACATTAGCAACCTGTACCTTCACTCTAATGGGTCTAAACTAATGGGCTCTATTTTTGCCAGGATGTACCCAGAGAAGACCATTTCAGATCTTCCTGTGGTCGTAAATTGTTAATGGTGCCAGATCTCCATCTCTCTCCCTTTCAATATTTTACTAAATCCAGTTTGCTTTGCTGAACTCTTCTTAACATACCTTTTATACTGCAGTGAAGTATGCTCTAAAAATAATTTTAATAAAATTTCTGTGGCTTTTACATTGTGCTTTTCAAACCATTTTCATATATATGAATAGTGATGTCAAGCTACACTAATTTTTTTTTGATTTGACAAATAAGGACTGTTCATAAGTATCTGATTTTCCCTTTCTGCTTTTACCATTTTATTTTCCTTTCTTAAGAAATAGAGTATTTTTACCTAAATGTCTGCCTTTTCCAAATATATGTTTTTCCCCCCCTTTGAAGTTGTATGCCAGTTTAATCCTTTTGAGTGAAAGAAGATTAGAGTAGAAAACCTTAAATTAGAAGATGCTATGTGGAAAAACTATTACATGTCAGTTAATGGTAAACCAGAGCATGTTAAATTAAGATATAAAGGAAGAAAAGTAATATTAAAAATTAATAAACTGGTTTATAGATTTATTTTTAGCCAGTAGAGATTTATATTTAGCCAATTAAGTGATACAGATATTCCCATTTTAACCTTTAATATTGTCCTGGTAGAGCATTCAATTTTCTGTAAGACACTCTTAAACTTGTATAGTGTAGTACTTTACACTTTGCAGAGTTTTTCTTTATACTTTTCAGAGCTTTCAACATGACACACCACAAAAATCTCACTTTGACTTTGTGAAATAGGACAAGTGATAAATTTCTAACTAAAGATGAAAAACTGGGGCCCACAGTGCTTCTGAGGGATGTTTTAAGGTTATGTGGCAAGTTAGTTATATTAACTGCAAATTCAAGAAAACCAAAGGATAAATTAATTAAAACCTTATTAGCACTAATTCAACCACCTATTGTTCCAAGGTCTGTGTGTGAATTTTAAAAGCATTTATCATAGTTTTGTATCATCTTCACATTCCTACATCATGTCAATTCTAAGTAAAGAAAGTTCTCAGGTAATGCTTGGGCCAAACAAAGAGGAAGTAAGTTCTGGTTTTTAAGAGCTTTTAGGGTATTTTTAAAATTTTGAGCCATAACTCTTGTCTTTAGATGATGTTCTTGTATTTTTTGTAATACACAGGAGAGAGTAGTGGAAAGAACAAGGGCTTAACTTATTGGATTGTCGGAAAAGTCATGGCACATTTTTGCAACAAAAAACATAGAAAAAATACGTCAAGACTTTTCTGACAACCTAATAGTTTGAATCCAGCGACTTACTAGCTTTTTTACTTTGGGCAAGTTACTAAACTTCTCTGGATTCTTGATTGCCTGGTATCTAAAACAGGATATTACTCAGATTTGTAAGGATTGAATGAAATACACATAAAGCCTTAGTCTTTGAATCAAGTACCCCTAAAGGATGTAAACAGGAATTTTTAATATCTTCTTTCCTTTCCTCCTCTGTTTATCCCATATTTACTTAGTGATTGTAGCAGGGTATGGTGGGGGTAACATCAGTGAATCTCCTTCATATTTTCCTTTTAAGAGGGTTAGTTATTAATCATTTGGCCTTCATTTATATCGTTTAGATGATGTCAGTAGATTTGGGGGACATTTTTAAGCTGACGCAAGTGTCATTGTTCCTGCCTTTTTTTGTTTTTTTCCCTTTCACAGAGGATCTTCAAATGCTTCCTTAAAGGAAGAAGAATATAAGGAACCTCTGTTCTTCCATTCTGGAGATCATTACCCCTTATCTGATGGCGATTGGTCACCTTTGGACAAGTAGGTATTTTTGAAATTTCTCAGTTTCTTAGAGGAAAGATATATTAAATAGCTTTTATTAATAATATTATTATTATTATTGGGCAGTAATGATTCTTCCTATTTCTCATACAGCAGAGGCACTTTTAACATGAATATGGACCTTTTTTCAATTATTTTGTCCCTAAACTTCATTACTCTCACTGTGTTGGTCACTGAACATCTGTATAATCAGCATAGAATTTGGCCCTCTATAATTCTTAAATTCTAATCTTTTAGTGTCAACGATTAAATGTAACTGGATAATACTGTGAAGAAATGTGCCAACTTTGTTATATGTTCAAATCACGTTTTTCTTTTGTATTAGTTATGTTCATTCATTTTTTTCATGCATTTTTCTCTCCTGTAAAATTACCTTTCTTATTGATTTCTTGTGAGAATCAAATGGGATAATGCATATAAAGTATTTACAGAGGACCCAGAAAGTCCACAATAAATACTACTAGTTGGCATTTTTATTATTATTAAACTCAACAGGAAGAAATAATTGACATTCCCTTTAATAGACTCTTTATATCTTCAGGGTAAAGTTGATATATTCAAACTTATATTGCTTTTCATCCATCAAGCTCAGCAAGACTGAAGTTCCTGACTTTAAATTCATCATGTTCTTTGTACTGTGTTTGCAGCCCTTATTCCCCGGCAGCATGTCCTAAGAGTGATTCAGAGCTGGAGGTAAAACCCACTGAGAGCCTGCTCAGATCCGAGTCCCACATGGAGTGGACATGGGGAGGATTCCCAGAGTCCACCAAGGTACTAGGGTTTACTTGCCTCCAGAGTGTGTCCTTCGTCCATGAGTAAAGGGGTGATTCCTGAGTGAGCTCGTATGAACATAAATGATGAAAGTGCTCTCATTTGGTCACATAAGTAAATTCAGTTAACATTTTTCATAATGTTTGCACTATGTGTTTACAACAGAAGGAATCCAGCATTATTTTGTGTTTCTATTTAGTAATGATGTTGATTGTTAACATTTTAGTAAGGAAGATTTAAAAGGCACCTAAAGGAAACTAAAATTTCCACACTTAAATTTTAAACAGGAACTTGATTGTGAAAGCATTTTTGCCAGCTCATAATGAAAGGGTAAAGAATTGGAAAGATACATTTCTTATTTGTTTGTTTGTTTATTGAGACTGCTTTTATTTTGTGTATGAATTAACCTGACTTTGTTTTATACTTTTTCTATTTTTTTAATTTACTTTAGTTGGCATATGCAATTACATTAGTTTCAGGTGTACAATATAGTGATTCAATATTTATATTTCTTATAAAGTGATCACCACAATAAAATCTAGTAATCATCTGTCACTATACCTAGTAATTATGATATTTATTACTCTATTCCCTATGCTGTATATTACATCCCTGTTACTTTTTTTTTTTTTTTTAACTGGCAGTTTTTACTTCTTAATTACTTTCCCTTTTCTACCTAATCTCCCAACTTCCTCCCCTCTGGCAACCATCAGTTTTTTCTCTGTATCTATGAGTTTGTTTCTGTTTCATTTTGTTTCTTTTGCTTTTTCGATTCCACATATAAGTGAAATTATACGGTATCTGTCTTTCTCTGTCTCTTGGAAGAGAAAATGTTTAGACCCTCCAGTTTTTTAAAAAATATACATTTTGTGGGACAACCAAGATGGCACAGTAGGTAAGCCCTGTGCTTACCTTCTCTCACAACCACATCAAAATTACAATTAATCTACAAAACACCATTATTGAGAATCGCCTAAAATCAAGCTGAACTGAACCTTTCAACTAAGGACGCACAAAAGAAGCCACCTCCAGACTGGTAGGAAGGGCAGAGACGCGGAATGGGCTGGTCCCACACCCGTGTATGACCATGAAAGATCGGGAGGGACATTTCGGCTGTGAGGGTCCCCGCCCAGCCCCTAGAGGAGCAAGAGATCCCAGCCCACCCCAGTGCCAGGGAGAGAAGTCCCCATAATTTTTGGTTGTGAAAACCAGTGGAGATTATGACTGAGTGAGACTGATTGCAGAGGCACTCTTCTTAAGGGACTTCACGCAGGCTTACCCACCAACAGAATCACTTGCTTTGAGCTCCAGTGCTGGGGCAGCAGCTGGAGACGCGGTGGGGACATATGGTAGGGAACTGAGTAGTCTGGCTTGGTATGGGGGCTGGAGAGGTGGCTTTCTCCTGGATGGGGGGGCTGATGGAGGCCATTGTTTCTTTGCTGAGCCCTCCTCCTTCCCTGCGAGCAGACGCAGGTGGCTGCCATATCTGAGTCTCCACTGTTAGTTTGCCAAGCCCTGGTGATTAGAGACCCAGCCATGCCCAACTTTTGGGCACACCCAGGCTGTTTTCAGTGGCTTTTTCTTGCAAACTGCCTGCCTTGGTTCAAGCTGCACTTTCCTAGGGTCTCTCAAAGATTTGCAGAACCCAGACAAGCAGCATCTGGCTTGACTGTGTCGTGTACCTCTGGCTGAGCAGCCCTAAACTGGCACTAGTCACAGCCAGCCTTGGTTTATGGCTTGGCCTCTCGGTGCTTCCAAGCACAGCATGGGTGGCGGCCATCTGCAGATTTCTTCGTGCTCCTGCTGAGTGGCCCCGAGAGGGACACGGGCTGTGGCTGAACTTAACCTATAGTGGATCCCCCTCCAATGTGATCCTGGGGCTGGCACCCCCAGTGGCCAGCTTCAAAATGAGCTGGAGTATCACCCAGCTGCCTTGAA
Source organism: Hipposideros armiger (assembly GCF_001890085.2). Classification (NCBI taxonomy): domain Eukaryota; kingdom Metazoa; phylum Chordata; class Mammalia; order Chiroptera; family Hipposideridae; genus Hipposideros; species Hipposideros armiger. The sequence goes on from NW_017731783.1 coordinate 1,081,952, forward strand.
GTATGACACACCCAAGGGGCAGATTGGGCAGGCACCAGAGTCCTTCTGAGGCAGATCCTGCTTCGTAGGATCAGCCCCCACACAACAACTCTTCCATTGTAGTCAAAACCAGTCCTCACAACGAGTGACCCCAATGGGTCAGTCCCTCCCATTGGTGTGCAGTTATCAACCAAGCCTCAAATACGAGAGGAGGGCACACACAACCCACAGAAGGAACACACCTGGAGCGTGTGGCTTAGGTGATCAGGAAGACTGCACCACTGAACCCCACAGCACACCTACTACATAAGGCCACTCTACTAAGACCAGAAGACATAGCAGCCCTACCTAATACATAGAAACAAACACAGGGAGGCAGCCAAAATGGGGAGACAAAGAAACATGTACCAAATAAAAGAACAGAACAAAGCTCCAGAAGAACTAAGCGAAATGGAGATATGCAATCTATCAGACACAGAGATCCAACTGTTTATAAGAATGCTCAATGATCTCAGGGAGAACTTCAACAGAGAAATAGGAAGCATAAAAATGGAGATGGAAACCATAAAAAAGAACCAGTCAGAAATAAAGGATACAATAATGGAAATGAAGAATATATTATAGGGAATCAACAGATTAGATGAAGCAGAGGATCAAACCAGCGATGTAGAAGATAAGGTAGCAGAAAACACCCAACCAGAACAGCAGAAAAAAAAAAAAGAATCCAAAAAGTTGAGAGTTTAAGGGACCTCTGGGACATCAAGCATACCAACTTTCACTTTATCAGGATACCAGGAGGAGAAGAGAAGAGAGTAAGGAATTGAAAACCCATTTGAAGAAATAATGACAGAAAACTTCCCTAACCTGGTGAAGGAAATAGACATACAAGCCCAGGAAGCACAGAGAGTCCCAAACAAGATAAACCCAAAGAGGCCAACACCAAGATACATCATAATTAAAATGCCAAAGGTTAAATACAAAGAGAGAATCTTAAAAGCAGCAAGAGATAAGCAATTAGTTACCTACGAGGAAGCCCCCATAAGACTGGCGGCTGATTTCTCAACAGAAACTTTGCAGGCAAGAAGGGAGTGACAGGAAATATTCTGTGATGAAAAGCAATGACATACAACCAAGATTGATCTACCCAGCAAAGCTGTCATTTAGAATTGAAGGACAGATAAGGAGCTTCCCAGACAAGAAAAAGCTGAAGGAGTTCATCACCACCAAACCAGTACTACAAGGAATCTTAGAGGGACTTCTTTAACATGGGAGGGGAGTTAAGGACGGATGAAAGAGGAAGGGATTAAGAACTACAAATTGGTTGTTATACCGTAGTGGATGTAGAGTATAGAATAAGGAATACAGTCAATAATATTGTAATAACTATGTATGTTATCCAATGGGTACTAGATTTATCAGGGTGATAGATGGGAATGGGGTTGGGGGCGGGGTGAAAAAGGTAAAAGTATTAAGAAATACAAATTCATAGTTAATACAGTAAGGGGAATATAATCAACAATGTTGTAAAGATCATGTAAGGTGCCAGATGGGCACTGGACTTATCAGGGGAATCACTTCATAGACTGTGTAGTTGCCTGACCTATACACCTGAAGCTGAAGTAAAATAATATTGAATGTCAACTATAACTAAATATGTAGGTGTATAGATAGTCACGGGATGTGGAATACAACATAGGGAAGATAGTCAGTGTCTGTAACAGCTCTATAAGATGTCAGAGGGGTAGTAGCTTGGGGCGTGGGTTATCACTTTATGAGGGGTTAAATGTCTAACTACTACATTGCTTTGTACACCTGAAATTAATAAAAATAAATATACGTTTTGCTTATATGCCTGATTGCATTGAGACATGTCTGCCCACTTTTATTTTATTTTTTTTTAATTGAGATAACATTGGTTCATAACATAAGTTTCAGGTGTACAGCATTATAATTCAGCATCTTACATTGTTTTAACAGATCCTGGAGGTAGTCCAAGCAGAGCTAAAATTTCATGTAGCACTCAAATTTTATCCATCAAAATGAATAGTCTATTATGATATTGAACAAAATGTAATTATTTTTCCCACTTTTTAATTATGAAGTATTTCACATATATTAAACAATGTATTTGCTGAATGTATTGTTTTAAACAAAATGAACACATTTACCTGTATCCACCTTAAGAAATAGCTTATATAAACACCTTTGAAAGTAGTTTAATTTTTAAACTATTCAACTTTTTTAGGTCAGTAAAAGAGACAGATCTGAACATCCTAGGACAGCTACGATTACACCATCAGAAAATACCCATTTTCGGGTAATTCCCAATGAGGACAACCTCATAAATGAAACTGAGAAGGGTGCTTCCATGGAAGAAACGGTCTGTACCATAGTGAAACCCAAACCCAGAGCCCTGTGTAAGCTGATGAGCGATGCATCTTCCGCTGCAGAACTTCTCGAGCCTCCCCTTGAGCCTCAGATTTCATCTATGTTAGATGCAGACCACCTTCCTAACCCACCATTAGCAGAGGTTCCCTCAGAATCAAAACCAACAGCTAAAGTAGACTCGCCATCAAAAAAAAAAGGTAATCATTTGTTTAATTTGGTATCAGGTACTCTAAATTTAGACAGTAAATATTTCAGTATCTCAGATTATATGTGTTGGCTACCTTTATGTTTGTATATGACATTTCAACTTTATTCCAAAAATAAGAACATTCTCTGCATAACCATAATACCAGTGTCATGTGCAGGAATCCATATTCATATTTTCCTAAATGTACCAAGAATAACTTTTTAGCTGGTTTTTTTTTTTTTGGTAAACTGAGATCTCATCAAAATTCACATATCGCATTTGGTTTTTATGTTTAGTCTTTTTATTTAGAACAGCTCCCCCTACACACACACACACACGCACACGCGCACACACACACACACACGCTGCCACACCTCTTTCCCCCTCTATGTCCACAATATTGACCATTTGAAGAGGACAGCCAAGTGTCTGGTATACTTTCTTACATTCTGGATGTGTCTGATTGTTTTTCTCAAGGTGACATCCCCATGTCTCCTTCAACTGGAAGTTAGCCCTGTCCAATAGAAATGTAATATGAGCCACATATATAATTTTTGTCTTTTCACATTAAAAAAGTGAAATTAAGTTTAATAATTAATACATTCTATCTAAGCCAATAAATCTAAACTATTGTAATTTTAACATGTAATTAGTATAAAAATTATTGAGCTTTTATATTTTTATATTAAGTCTTGGAAATCTGGTGTGTGTTTTACACTTTTTTTTAACACATTTTACATACTTCGCATCAGACTAGGACAGTTCAGCTTCTCAGTAGCCATGTGTGGTTGGTGACTACTATAGTGGGCAGTACAGATCTAGAGGCTTAATTAGATTTGGGTTACATGTTTTTTGTTTTTTTTTTGAATTAAAGACTACGTTATTGGATATATTTGGTATTTCAATATTGCATCTCACAATGCATCACTGTTAGTGACGCTAAATGTGATCAACTTGTTTAAGGTATTGTCTGCCAGATTTATCCATTGTAAAGGATTTTTTTTCTTTTGCAATTATAAGGTAATACATTGGCGCCATGTGAATATCCTATTCCCAAGAGCCTTTCCCTCATGGTTTTAGAATAATGGCTTCTTTCTCAGTGCTGGTGATTTCATCAAGTTTGGTCATGCTTGTTTGTACTATAAATATAAAAAAACTGTATCAAATGTAAATGACTTAGGGGTTATTCATGTAATAGCAAATGAAAAAATGAGTAAATTAGGATATGTTTATTGAGCAACTGTTATGTGGTAACACTCAATTTCACTTCCATTGTCATGAATGGTTGAGAACCAACACAAGTAAAAAGGTTTTTTGACACTTTAAAAAATAAAGCCCAATTCAAATCATGATCGGTTTTATTGTTTGTAAATCTCTGTTTTCTTGCAGAGTTGTAAATGAAGAATAATTAAGTTCTTATCTCTGATGTGTTTTTCTTTTAAAAACAGGTGTGCATAAGAGAAGCCAGCACCAGGGACCTGATGACATTTACCTCGATGACTTAAATGCTCTAGAACCTGAAGTTGCAGCTCTCTATTTCCCTAAAAGGTAGTGTATTCCTTGTATATTGACGGCTGAACAGCTCTGAAATATTCTAGCTATTTCTAGAGCAAAATATTTTGTTTGAGAAAAAAGGAGCAAGGAGATGATGTTCTTTAGTTAAATTAGATGATTGCTTCAGATTTGGAAAATTCAGAAATTGTATACGTGTTGTTTTGACTGTAGTGATTTGAAACTAATAATTTACCTATTTCTGAAGAAATTATCAATGCAGTGAGAAGAAGTACACTAGTTAAACCTACATAGGGGTAAGCCAATGTACATGACTTCACATTAGCACTTATTATAGTTATTAATGCAAGCTCAGCATACTTGAGAAAAATTTATTAGCACTTGTGTTTTAAAGGTATTTTTATCTTTATTCAAAAACATTTTACAAAGAGTGCCTTCACTCCTTTGGCGAGTCTGAGCTCCCAGGCTTTTTATGAACTCAAGCCTGGGTCTGGTGAGGCACCATTCCAGCTGGCCTGTGCACCCCACATTACCTAGGGCTCTCACCTCTTGTATTTTTCCCTCCCTTTCCCTCACAGTTTCCATCCTTGAATAACTCCAAAACCTCAGGAATGATATTACTATTTTCCCAAGTTCATTTCCATTCTTAGGGGAATTACATTATAATACACTCTATGATTACAAAAAGCAATTTACTTTTCTCCATGGAAAGTATGGCTTGAATATACTGAACCACAGGCACACATAATTAAGCACTTTTAAATAAATTATTGGAAAACATATGTCATTAAGTTTTTTTGGTTTTTTGTTGGTTTTTTTTTTTAAGATTTTTATTGGGGAATTGGGGAATGGGAACAGACAAGTTGCTGTCCTTTTGTTCTTCAGTCTAGTTGTGGAGGACGTTGCTTCACTGGCCCAAGTTGGCACCATCATTGCACTCTTCCCGGGCGAGGCAGATCAGTCACCGGCTTCTGGACAGCTGCTCACAGCGGCGGCTGCTGGCCGCTCACACTGGCTGCTGGCTACACACGGTAGCCCATGGCAACCCACTGCAGCAGGGGCTGCAGCCTACACGGTCTCTGGTGACTCACGGCAGCCCAGCTCCAGGTTGAGCTGTTGTTCAGCATCTTAGCTGCGGAGGGCAGTGTCACTGGCCCTCATATGTGGGATCTGAACCGGGGCCCTCTGGCGTCCCAAGCCAGCTCTTAACCAACACGCCACTCGGCCCAATGTCATTAAGTTTTTATTTAAAATAAAAGATGGGATTCATATGAGGATATTTCATTTTTTTACAGATATTCTTGGAAGGTCCTTAAAACTCTTCCCTAATAGCGCTTTAAATTTGTCTCGAATATTTATTTGAAGTAATAGTTGGGCTTTTAAAGTGAGAAAACTAAAACTGCTCTATTTTTTCTTTCAATAAGAAGGCTAAAACATAAGCTGTTTCAAAATTATCACTTTCTTTCAGATTTCTTAATCCTTAATCGTTTACTTAACATTGGGATTCCTAAAATAGATTTCTTAGTTTTCCTTTTAAAAAATAGAGAAAGCGATGAATGCGCTGGGCCCTGACTGTGTGTGCTGTCTTATAATTCAACTGTTTGGGATCGTTGCCATTCACCAAGTAAGCTTCTTACCTCATGAAGGAATTATTTCTTGAGACATTTTATAAATACCTAAAGGAAGTGAGACTGTTACAGTGCTTACAAGCATGTGTTTTGTTATGGTCATGTTCATTGTTCTTGACTAAATATCCAGTATTTATAATTATAGCTAAACTTGAAATCACATCACCCTTGTGGATTTGGCGATATGTTGAGTCAGATCACGTCCTCCCTGTATTTAGTGGTTGCATTGGTTAGGGTCACACTAACTGCTCCTAAGTGATAAAACTCAAGACTTCAGTGGCTTACCACAATAAAAGTTTATTTCTTGCTGGTGTGATGATACAGGTGACCCTTGAACAGTGCTGGTGTTGGGGGCGCCAGCACCCTGTGCAATTGAAAATCCACATATAATGTTTGACCCCAAAAAAAACTTAACTGCAGTCATCCTTATACAGGGGATTGGTTCCAGATGCCCCCCTCTCCCTGCGGATACCAAAATCCACAGATGCTCAAGCCCCTTATATAAAATGGCATAAAATATGCATATAGTCAGCCCTCCGCATCTCCAGAAAATACTGTTTTCAATCTGCAGTTGATTGAATCCATGGATGCAAAACCCAAGAACACAGAGGGCTGACTAGATATTGAATGGAAAGAATCCACATATAAGTGGATTTGCACAGTTCAAATTCGTATTCAAGGGTCAGCAATATTCCAGTGTGGTGTTTGGTAGGAGACCTTGCACACAGGGATCAGGAGTACCAGCTTCTTCCACTGTGTTCCATCATCCCCTCAGGACCTCAGCAGGAAAAGGAGAGAGGGTCACACAGGGGAGTTTTCAGGGACCAGTCTTGGGAGGTGTACAGCACACCCCCTCTGTCCACATCAACAACTCAATCATCTGGTCATGTGTCCACACCTAGCTGTAAAGGCACCTGCCCAGGATTAAGAGGAACTGGTGTTTGTGAATACATAGTGGTCTTTTGTTTGCCTTTTACCAGGGGGTCGGCCTTGCCCCTCACCCCAGCACAACAGCAGGCTTTGCTGCCTTACATTGGCTTTGACTTTTTTACTATTTCCAGTGAAGAGAACATTCTGAGTTAATCTCAATACTGTGATATGGCTGTGCATTGCTATAAGAGAGAACATATCCAAAAACCTAAATCTTTTGTTGGTTTAAATGCAAAACAATAGCTTTTGAAACTACTTTCTAGTTATGACATCTGTATTCTGCTGCCACCTATTGTTCAAATTTGAGATTTTTTTCGTAAAGATCCTATAACTACACTGGATTGCATACATCGATCGTATACATTAAATACATTGGCTTTCTGAATAAATAAAAGAATTTGAAAATTCTAAAACAATCCCTCAGTGTGACATTATCCATTCAAAGAGTGTACAGCGGTAAACATGCATGACTAAGAAACTTGAGATGCCATTTCTTTGTTCTTTTTCTCTCAGATTTATGCTCCATTACAAAGTTTCCCTTAGGATTACCGTCTAAAACCTAGCTTCTTTGCCTTATCATCTAGAAAAATGAAAATATTGAATAGCCTCATATTTATTTTTGGCCTTCACTAATGTAAGAACAGTGTATTTCTAGTTTCACAGTGCATTTCTTTTCTTGGTGGGTCTAGCCTCCTGAGAATTTTCTTTTCATTTCTTTGTTCTGTTTTGTGGAGTAACAGATGAATTTAGAAAAGCTTTGTTTTTAAAAATAATACAGCCTTGAACTACAGTAATTTTCTCCAGGAAGTTAGGATCAAAAGGTTCCCAAACATCAGATTTTTCTTAATTACCCTGTCATTTTCATCATGGAAATATAAGTAAATGCTTAAAACTCTTTGCTCCTTTAATTAAAATCAGAAAAGCTGTAGTTGAAATGTTTGTGTTATTGTGAATAACTTAGTGATTTTTGTGATATACTTACTGTACTTACAGTGAATTCCTCAGTAATGCTAATAGGTTATTTTTAATGTCATTTATGATATGATTCTAACACTACCAAAGAAAAGCTATGTCTGATTGTAGATCAACCTGTTGCTTTTTAAAGGGGATATGTTATTTGATTTGAGTCATCAGAGAACCATGTAGTAAGCTGGGAATACAAGAAGTTGTAATAAAGCAAATCCTTTTCTCCCTGTTTCCTGCCCACAGTGAATCGGACCCCAGCTCCAGACAGTGGCCCGAGTCTGACACACTCTCTGGCTCCCAGTCCCCACAGTCCGTGGGAAGTGCCGCTGCCGATAGCGGCACCGAGTGCCTCTCGGATTCTGCCATGGACTTGCCGGACGTCACCCTCTCCCTTTGTGGGGGCCTCAGTGAGAATGGAGAAATATCTAAAGGTATGCTGGGCAGTCATGCCCTGTCTTCACTTGAGATAGCAGCCTGGTCATCATTTGATTGAAAACCTGCTGTTTAGCCATTTCAGGGTATTAATTCCTTTAGTGATCTTGTGCAGGTAACAGGCGTCTCCCTTTAATGTAAGACTCTTAGTCCCTGGCTTAAGGTACCTCATATGGGATGACATTACATATAAATGGCCTGGGTGAGGACTGAATGTGCCTTCAAGGCTCTCACTTCACACTAAGAGGCTGAGAGGTGTCAGGCTGCCGTTTGCTGAGCAGCCACGGTCAGCTCAAGCTGTGTCAGTTTCTCATCTGTAAAGTTGTTTAAATGTCTGTGGGATTAGAGCCCAGCTGCCCTCCTAGAAAGCAGTGGGCCTTAGATATGAGGGTAGGCTTGAAGTTATTGAAAACTGATTGTTCACTGAGTAAATGGTCTTTCTGGCAAAAAGTAGAAGGGATTACTTTCTGTCTCAGATTTGAGAGTTGGCTCAGGAGAGTAAAGTTGCTCAAGAGAAAGGAAAGGAGCTTAGCAGACATAGTTCAGACATCTCTGGTGTGGGTTGAGCCACCTGTGTGTGCATCTGTCCCAAGTTCTTTGGCCTTTTCGGGTTTGTCTTTCTTTGTAAACTAAACTCTTCTTAATATTTTCCCAATTTGGTTGGTGATCCTTGATTGGTTTTCCTCTAAGGAAAGATTTTCTTTCCATGACTAGCATCATCTTTTGTCTTCTGTCAACTCTCAGAGCAACTGAAGGCTTGCATGTGGCTAACTGGGTGGGTACACAACTGTGTTTTCCTGATTATTTTTCTTTTTTAGGGTCCCAAGTTGCTTGTTATGCCTCTTCTCCATCTCTTAATTCTATTTGTTTTATTTTTTGCAAGAAATTAAGAGTATATTATGGCCAGTGGTTCCTTCCAGGAACACAATTAAATAGGTCACATTCTTATTATAATCCTCATAAGCCTTCATTTAAAAAAATATAAGGGGTGGGGAATGGGAAGTTTGTAATATAAATAAACTGTAAAATTTACACTTTTAAAAAAATATTGGTAACTTAGGTTCAGTTTGTTATCGGAGGAGGCAGAAATGGCAAGTAAAAATAAATAATATACAAATTACCAGGAGGAACAATTTCTTTGTTAGCTTGGATCAACTAGAGTATAGGTTTAGGAACAGGGTATAAAAATACATGCGTTCTCATTCATTCTGCAAGAACTTGGAATTTATTTCTTGACAAATCCAAAGCCAAATTTTGGTATATGTTTGTTTTTTTCTCCAATCAGTTATAAAATGTTTTGTTTTTTTCTACTGTAGCATGCACTTAAAGCTATAAGACCCCCATGAATATACCTCAATTATGCAGTTGCCTGTCAGTAAAGAGTTTCTGATAAGAATGAAACTTAGCTTTCATTAGTTATGGAGGGAAGGAGGGAAGGAGAGAGAGAGAAAAGAAATCCTCTCTCTCTGGCCACACCTGTAATCTTATTTTCCTAAAACTTGCTGGCATATCCCTTTCTCCTGTTGTTTGTTTGTTTGTTTGTTTTAACTGGGAAAGGAATGATGAAAGAGGGGAAGGATAGAAAAGAAGTGTTCTTTCCTATCCTGGTTGGGGGAAGTGTTTTAACATTTTGTTTTTGATGGATATTTTTAAAAGTCAGTTTATTTAAAAGAGGACATTTTATTTTATGCTATAGTCTCTTTAATACAGAGAATATTGTGATATTGGGAATTTTTGTGATCGCTAACCAAATTGATTGTTATTACTTTACATTACAGAAAAATTCATGGAGCATATCATTACTTATCATGAATTTGCAGAGAACCCTGGACTTATAGACAATCCTAACCTTGTAATACGGATATACAATCGGTAAATAGTCTTGCTTTTGTAATTGTTAAAAACTCTTGCAGGGTGTTTTCCAAGCGCTGTTTTTAACTACTATAGTTTTTCTTGCAATAAAATATATCATTTCATACAAAGGAGCTAATGGGCAAAATCTTTGAAGTGAAAGTGAAGCCTCAACTTCAGTTTTAAATGAAGCATTAAAATGATACTCTGTTTTGTAGATTTTACTGCTTCTCTGTTCAGAGAAATTTGGCTTGAAACAAAGATTATTCATGTGACAAAAAATTTAGCTTATCATCTTTTTACTGAAAAGGATAAGGAATTTTATGTTATTTCTACCTCTCTCCTCTTTTCTTCCTTCCTCCCTTCCTACCCTTTTCTCTCTCTCCCTCTTTTCTCTCTGTGTAATGGTTTTGCACAATTTTTATTTCTTACAGTTACTATAACTGGGCTTTGGCCGCTCCCATGATACTTAGCTTACAAGTATTCCAGAAGAGTTTGCCTAAGGTGAGATGATCCACCATTTCTTGCCTTTTCAAAAGTATCTACAGGGGCCGGCCGAGTGGCGGTTGGTTTGGGAGTTGGTTAGGAGTTGGCTTGGGACGCCAGCTCTGAGTAGCAGGGCCCCGGTTCAGATCCCACATGAGGGCCAGTGACGTTGCGCCCTCTACAGCTAAAATGGTGAACAACAGCTCAACCTGGAGCTGGGCTGCCATGAGTTGCCGGTGATGGCGTAGGCTGCAGGGGGGCTGGCTGGCAGCGGGAGTGAACCTTCGTGAGCCTCTATGAGCGGCTGTCCAATGGCCGGCGACCAACTGCCTCACTCGGGAAGAGTGCAATGATAATACCAACATGGGCCAGTGAAGCGACATCCTCCACAACTAGACTGAAGAAAAAAAGGACAGCAATTTGTCTGTTCCCCTTCCCCGATTCCCCAACACTGTTCCCTCTCCTAATTCCCCAATAAAATCTTTAAAAAAAAGAAGTATCTACAGCATAGAGTATGTAGAAAAATCCATATGTTCTATTTCTAACCTGGATACTCTTTAAAGTTTTATTTAATATTATAAAAGATCCAAAGAGTTCTATGTGCCCACTCAAATGATCTCATGCCCAAAATCTAGGAAACTGGCTCAGCTGCAACATCTTGATCATTTTTACCAGATACTTATATCATTTTATACTTATATATTTTATACATTTTATACTTATGTCACATTTTATACCAGATACAATCATATATGATTGTGTATAAAAGTTGAGACATTTTACTGATTGTTAAATATAGAATGAATGAAAAACAAAATGTCATTAATATGGGAAAAAGGTACAAGAAGAGGGTGATATGTTCACCAGGATCATGATATCGCTATGATTCTGTCATTGTGGCTAATAAAGCTGTATGTATAACCTGAAGATTTGCTTTGACTCTGCCCTGCAAGAAGGCATCATCAGCCTAGTTGGGCCTCATAACTCAGAGCCACATTTTCCAAGGGCAGAGAAATGAGAGCAACTCACCTGCCAATCCCCTCAGAATGCTGCTCCTACGTAGCCAGACCACTTGGTCTTATAGCCCAGATCTGCCACAAAGCCATACTACCACGGAAGAGGTCACTGTCCACCTTCCGTAAGCGTTGAAAACTCTAGAGGAGTTCGGGAGGTGTGGAGATCATTGCTCATACGCCATGATAAGGCACCGTCCTGCAGGCTAGCAGCGGGATGTAGTTGGGTGCTTTGTGACTGACCGATTGTTAGACTAACCCACGTTCATTGTTTCTAGGCCACAGTGGAGTCCTGGGTCAAAGATAAGATGCCAAAGAAATCTGGTCGCTGGTGGTTTTGGCGTAAGAGAGAGAGCATGATCAAACAGGTAACCAACCTAGAGATGTCTTTTCTATGAGCTGAGAACAAGTGAATCTTTCATTTATTATTATTATTTTTTAAAAAACCCAACTTTTTCAAACACAAAAAAGTCCATTTGAGCTATATAATGCTCTTTTACAATAACAGTCACCAGTTTTGAACAGTGGCTACATGCAGATATGATGCTCGGTGCTTTACATACATTACCTCTCATCTTTACTATAACCCAGCAGTATAAATATTTGAGTTTCCATCATGTACAGGTGAGGAAACTGGAGCACAAAGAGGGAAGTGCCTTCCTTGATCGGAGGCACCTAACAGGTGAGGGATGGAGCTAGGGTTTGACTCCAGTGCCTGTGTACTTTCCATTTCGCTGCATTACCTTCCAGATAGAACCAGAGCTTGTTATCCTCCTGCACAGGAGGAGGTGGTATCAGGCACTTCTGTTCTGTAGTCCTGGTGTCCCTGCTGTGGACCAAATTAGTGTGGACCTTGAAATGGTGCTCTTTTAAAATTTTTACTTCTGGCTTTGTAGTGACAGCTTTGGTGCAGCAGTATATGACTTCTATCTCAGATTTTGGTCCTTTGACTCAAGCTAGAGAAAGTCTGTTTTCTTGAGCATTTTTAAGTTGTGGCTTCAGAAAGCAGTTTTATTCATTCTTGGAGAAGGCTGCTGATGAATTTCTGCTTGTCACTAGGGGAAAAAATTACATTCTGCCATTATTGTCTTGCTTTTTTAGCTGCCAGAGGCCAATGAAGGGAAATCTAAGGTGCCACCAACCAGTGACCTGCCGTCCAGCACAAAGGAGCCAGCCAGTGGCAGGTGGGGGTGCCCTGTCCTTCAGGCTTACAGCACTTGGGCTACACCTGCTTTGGTCAAGTTGATTTTGACAATTTTGTTTTAATTCTTAGTCAGAAACATCTTTCTCCTACATGTGAATAAGTAGCTTGTTGGTGCCACTCAGTTAGCTAGCAGATGATAAAGACATTATCCGCCTAGAGGAGTAAATAGACTCATCACTACCTCCTAAGTACCTTGCTCCCTGGAGCCGTGGAATCGGATGCCTGTGACGGGTAGACCTTTGGGAAGAGGGACTCTTGAGGAGTCCTAAGATGGGCTGTTCCGGCGCTCCTGCTCCCTGGCTTCCTGTCAGGCACAAAAGGGAGATATGAAAGAGAATTCAAAGATGGGGGTGGGTCTGTTATGGCACACTCGCCCTGAGAGGAGACGCCGCCATCTACCCCATTCTTGTTTCTGACATCTGTGTACTTTCCCTAAATTCTTTTTCCTTCCGTTCCCTAACTCTTTACCCCCTTCTTTTAAAAGGGGTGTAGAAAATCATTCTTAATAATTTTTTAAATCAACACAAGCAATTATTTTCTTTAATTTGTACCTTTTGAAACATGCATATCCTCTTCAACAAGTAAGTAGACCTAGTAGCATTCACTGGTCACAGCAGAAAATGCCCAGTCATAACCAGAAAGTAACCGCTAGCCTATCATGAGAGGGAGGAGGAGGGTGGCCTTCTCACTTAATGAAATGAAGGTTCAGTCATGAAGCTGCATGTGGGAGAGCAGCAGAGGGAACAACCCTTCCCATCCCTAGAATGGATTTAGGATCACTTCCTTCTCAATCCTAATTGAAAAGTTCTCATCAACGAAACAGCCTGCTTAGTGCCTCTTCAGTAACTGGGTTGATGTTGAATAGGCCGGCCGAGGATGACTCATCCAGTGACGAGGGGTCACAGGAGCTTGAAGAGTCAATCAAAGTGGACCCCATCCCCATGGAACCCCCAAGCCACAGCAGCACAACCTCGTATAAGAAGTCTCTTCGCCTCTCCTCGGACCAGATCGTGAGTAGTGTGTTATCTGTGGATCTAGTCAGATTATCTTAGTAGCTGTTTAAGTTGACCTGCTTCGTCTTCTGTCCACCTGATCCCAAACCTCACACACACAACACAATGTGTGGTTATGTAAATGTTCACATACAGTAGAACGATGCCCCACCCTCGGGGACCACCAGGATCACCTGGGGACCTGGGTCACAGCTTTCTCCACCACCCAGACCTTCCACTTCAGTCTCTGGGAGTGAACTGAGGAATCTGTATTTTTAACCTATTTCCCCCATGAGTCTTACACAGCTAACCCATCACTGGGCTACCTACTGTCTATTGAGAGCCACAATAATAGAGAAATAATGTTTTCTTATTTAGACACAATTTCCCCTTTCCTGTTTTTTCCCATTCCCTGACTTTTCACCTATTTTTAGTGTGAAATGGCCTTGCTGTGTCCCAGGACAGTCTCAGGTAGGGAGGAGGGGCAGCGAGGTTTTGTGTTTGGGGAGATCAGAAAAGTCTTCTGGAATCCCAAATACTGGTGCAGTGATGGCTCCCTCAGCCCAGTTCACTGAGAGGGAGCCATTTGCGCAGCTCTGGGCCAGGTGTGTGGTAATGCGACAGACACCAGCCAGGTTTGTAAACATTTAGACTGTGTTCCAAACTGTACATTTTCAGCTAATTTTGTTTTTTTTCAGTTATGTTAATATATTTCTTCCCATTCTTTATTCGTATACATTTTGGAGATTCGGATTCTTTTTCACATTATATCTTAAGCAATCTCTGAGTGACTACATGTTACTGGAAAATGTGACTTTTAATAGTTGCATGTAATTCAATCAAAGTGATGTACCATTAGTTTTTAAAATTCTGCCTCTGATTTTCTTTATTCTTCTACTTTTTATAAAAGGCAAAACTGAAGCTTCAAGATGGCCCAAATGATGTTGTGTTTAGTATTACAACCCAGTATCAAGGTACCTGCCGCTGTGCAGGGACCATTTACCTGTGGAACTGGAATGACAAGGTCATCATTTCTGATATTGACGGCACAATAACCAAGTAAGCAGGAGCCCGTGGTGGATGGCAGGGAGAGGAGGTGCAGTCAGTGTGCACTGAGGCCAGCGGGGCCCCCTCAGCAGGCACCCAGCACTCGGCCACTGTCATGAGGGCTTTTTAACTATATGCACTGAGACGTCCTGAGTGCAGTCCACATGGGGTCATTTTATGGATGGAGGAAATCGGTGGAGCCCTATAAATGTAACGTCAAAAATAACTTATGGAGGCCGGCCGAGTGGCTCAGTTGGTTAAGAGCTCGCTCAAGAGTACGAACTCTGAGCAACAGGGTCACCGGTTCGATTCACGGCCCAAGCTGAGCTGCCAACAGGTGGCAGGATGGCTCAGCTAAATAAATAAATAAATAAATAACTTACAGAAGATTTAGTTGTTTGGTCTCCAAATTTTGGTATTAAAAAAAAAAAACACTAAAAAGCTATTGAGACTAAGAGGAGAAAGAAAGGATGTGTAGTAAATTATCTCTGAAAATGAACTGCTGGCTCTCATGTCTGATTCTACTCTCAGACACTCCTCGGTGAGTGTATTTGTAGGACACTGTCTCACTGTTGTACAGGTCATGATGAAATCATCTTTATAGATTGTCCCTACTCACCCCTCCTGCACCCAGTGTTTTCAGCAGGAAGAGGAAAATACTTGGCTTTCTATGCTTGATTCCTAATACCTTTTCCTATTTCTATCCCCTTAGGTCTGATGCCTTGGGACAAATTCTTCCACAGCTGGGTAAAGACTGGACTCATCAGGGTATCGCAAAGCTCTACCATTCCATCAACGAGTAGGTCTCCCATCCCACCTGCTAATGCACTCTAGTGGGCTAGAACTTTGCTTTAAGAACTACAGAAAAAATAGCACGCGTCAGCCAGCCCTTGGAAATCGTGTGTTTGTGATCCAGCTACTCCTGCTCTTCTGCCCACTTCTTTCCTAGAGCCTCACACTAAGAAAAGTAGCAGCCACTATACTATTTATGGAACATGAGCTGTGTGCGTGGCATCGCGGTACATGCTTAACCTAGGTCATCTCATTCTCACAACGCTGTGAATTTTAGGCACTACCTATATTTATTGTTATAGCTATAATTGAATTTTTAGCTGTAATTTAACAAGAGCCAATTTTAATTTTTGGCTTATTAATTGGGTATTTTTGAATTGGGTATTTCTTTGAGGGGGGAAACATTTCACCCATGGGGTCTTCAATGCCAGTGCAACTGAGAGAACAGTGCCATGGCCTTTGTGGGACCCTAATACATACAAGTTAAATTGATTTGAAAAATTACAATGTCTTAAGCATTAGTTGAAAATACCCTAATATGAAAATTATATCAGTTAGCCAGGTATAATTTTGCTCTTTGGCTTACAGAATGGTTTGCATTCTACAAATTGTCTTTATAAATAAAATCCTTTGTATCTTTCCTTTATAGCATATAATTTAAAGATAATCCAAGATTTTTGTCTGTTGTGTAATCTGGCTTTCATGGACTAGATGCTGGAGATCCAGCAATACTCATAAATTTAGCATAATCCCTAGCTGCATATTCCTCCATTTTTTCCCCATGGTGTTTTCCACGGAAAGATTAAATCTTTATAATCCTATTTCCCTGTTAAATGCAAGAATTTGATTTTCACAGTAAGTGAGAGGATCTTTATTTGGATCTTTTAAAAGAAAAGTGCTTTTTTCCACCTTCAGCCAAAACACAATGGGCTAAACAGGACACGTTCTCTTTCAGGAACGGCTACAAGTTTCTGTACTGCTCCGCCCGTGCCATCGGCATGGCCGACATGACCCGTGGCTACCTGCACTGGGTCAATGACAAGGGCACGATCTTGCCCCGGGGCCCTCTGATGTTGTCCCCCAGCAGCTTGTTCTCTGCCTTCCACAGGTACCTCCCTGGTGGGCAGCACTTCTGAGTGCGTCATGGGGGGGGGGGGCTGAATGGACTGCGAGGCTGGGTGTCAGGCTCTTTGGAAGGGCTTGTATCTGTTTCAGAGCTTCTGTGTCTGTCTTAGTTCTCTGGCTGCCCCATAGCATTCTAAATCACAGCTCACCTGGTCTGTGTCAAGCATGGTCAAAGAGAGTCAAGTTCTAGGAGTGGCCGTTTTCTCCTTCCCCACACCCCATCAAATTTTCATAGTCATCAGATTGACTGGCAGAGAAGGAGAGAGAAAGATACCAGGTACAAAGGATTAAAAAAATTGGGTGGTTATAAGCACTAAAATCTTTCCAGGACCAAACACCAGGGGCAAACTACCACTTTGAATTTGGTGACTGTATTTGAAATTTTTTCTTCCCTAGGGAAGTGATAGAAAAGAAACCAGAGAAATTCAAAATTGAGTGTCTGAACGATATCAAGAATCTGTTTGCCCCATCTAAGCAGCCCTTCTATGCTGCCTTTGGAAACCGTCCAAATGTAAGTGTCTGCTCTGGGCTATACATTCTAATATGAGTAAAATTCAGAGGAATGTACTTTCAGGGTATAGCCATGTCATAATTCTCTAATGAATTTTATGGGCAAAATGAATGTCTGTTCTGCTAAATATGATTTTACTTTATCTGTTTCAAATTTCTACAGTTATTGGGGAGGTCCTGTAACTGGAGATCTGCCCCAGAATTTTGGTGTGTGATGAAGGGCACTTTCTGTGATTTCAGTTCCATTTCCTTGGAGGGTTCCGACTCATGTTTTAAGCCATGTCCTTGGATCCGCCCCAGAACCATGGCATGAGTGCTCACCCTTCATTAATGCTTCCCCAACCTGCCTACCCTCAGAAGGTCCCTCAGATTCCAGATGTATGGAAGGGGCTGCTTCCTGGCCTCTGGCAGGTAGTGGGACCCCTTCTGCTCCAGGATCCCTGGTGTCTCCTTGGCACCCACATTTCCTGATTCCCCGAGCACCTTCTGGGTTGAGTGTGACTCCACTCTTACTTTGGGTTTGTCTAAAGCTCAATTTCAATGGAAAATTTCAATGCCCAGCTCGGCGTGTTTTCCATAGACAGTCTTCTGTTGGTGCAATACTAGCTCGCAAGGAACTGGAGAAGCAGCTCCCAATTTCTTCTCCCTGTAATCACCCTGCTTGATGTTTTCTTCCCCAGGATGTATATGCTTACACACAAGTTGGCGTTCCAGACTGCAGAATATTCACTGTGAACCCCAAGGGTGAATTAATACAAGAAAGGACCAAAGGAAATAAGTCATCGTAAGTATGTTCCCATTTCCCAGCCTAGCACCCTGCAGCTGGGGTGACGTTGGGGACAGACAGATATTAAGGATCAGGCCTCACTCAGTATAAGAACTGCACCTGCCTCTGGAGGCTTTCCTCTTTGGGGGTTTTCTCCTGTATTTATGGGAATACTAATTCTCCTAGACTTTGAAGAGGAAGTCTGTGCCCCAGGAAGTGATGGAGGCCTGTTTCAGATCCTTCCCATCTGAGAAACCTGAATAACTAGCTTTACAACCTACAATCTTGTGCTCTTAGATCAACTTGACAGTAACAGTTTGCGTTTCTTCACCAATCCCTTCTTCCAGGTATCACAGACTGAGTGAGCTCGTGGAGCACGTGTTCCCACTTCTCAATAAGGAACAGAATTCTGCCTTTCCATGCCCGGAGTTCAGTTCCTTCTGCTACTGGCGAGACCCAATCCCCAAAGTGGACCTGGATGACCTGGCCTGAGGCTTCACCTCCAGGGGGAGGTCCTCAGTCGCTTGCCTTGCAGCAAGGGAAGGTGACCGGCACTTCTGCTGGACAGAGGACATTGGGCTTCCCTCCCAGCCGCAGGTGCGGGACAAGACCCCTGTTGACAGCCAGGCACCAGCAGGGACTGGAAGAGCCCCTGGAGCTGGAACTGCCATTTCCTTCACCCTCCTGGGCTCAGTGACGTTGCAACTCCGTGCCCCAGCAGAAGTGAGGGGAGCTCGGACCTGAAGTCGGAGGCCTGGGCTCCTGTCACAGGTTGTTCCACACACACGCTGTGTAGAGTTGTGTGCTGGGTGCTCTTTTAATTGCATAATGTAGAAGGGAGGAAAAAGAAGCTAAGTAAGAGGGGACCAAAATATTGCACAAAGTAAAGTGTTATAATTTCAGCTGGGCAGTTGACAGTGTTTCTCTCTAAAACCAGGGCTCTCTTCAGGGGATCAGGGTCCACCGAAACGCTCCAGGCGCAGTCAGTGATGTTGGCTCCAGCCGCCTGCGCACGTTTCTTCGGTGGACTTCTTCCCTGTGCACTGAAGCGGGATGGCTGCTGGGTGGGGCCCAGGCCACTCATCCCAGCCCCACAGATGTGGGCTCCTGGGGAAGAACACCCCTTAGGTCATCGCCACCTCCTCTGTGACTGCTCCGTGATGGAGACCCTTAAGTTAGGTCTTGAACCTAGCCAGAAGAAACAGCTTTGCAGGATGTCTGTAGAATAGGACTAACAGTGGGAGTTGGTTAAACAGCAAAGAACAGCTCTGTTTTCAGGGAGGCCTTGGAAATGCAGATGTGCACTTGCAGTGGCTCCTGTGGAGGGTCGTTTTCTCCATCCTTCTGCCTGCAGCTCAGTTTCCCAACCTGGTTGTAATGAGCTCATGTCAGAGTCCAAGCAAACAGCACCAGGGAAAGGTTCTGTCTCCTAAGTCCCTCTAGAGCTGGGAGAGCTTGAAGAGATCAGGCCGGGTGTTGACAATCACCTCAGTACTAAAATCAAGAGAACTGTTAGGAGACTTCCAGGGGATCAGAGTGACCAAACACAGGCCTCTGGTGGTGAGAAAGCAGTGAGCCAAGTTCCAGAGCAGAAGCACCACCCCGCGCAGGACGGTTTCCATGCCCACCTCTGCTTTCCTCTGTGCTTGTATTGGGCTCTCCTTGTTTTAGTTTGCTCCACCCAAAATAATACTGATGTAAAGATGGAGAAATTGGGCAGTTTTTTTTCCAGATTGGAGAGTTGAAAGTCCCTGACTTAGCTCAGCCATTTTTCCTAGTGCTGTTGGATGCCAAGACCATGGTGAGGGCCTTGAATGCGGTTCTCAGTGGCAGAACCTGGAGGTGCAGTTCCCAGAAGGGGAACACACTTCCTCCAGGGCAAACCTTCCACCTCGCATAGGTCAAGGCCTAATTGTTTAATGAATTTATTTATGTACAGTAGGTTAGGGAAATTAGGTTGTTTATATGAAGTTCTGCCCAGTTAGTGGATTAAATTCCTAATAGAGTGTAGTTACTTTAATACATAGATGCTGTCAGTGTATCAGCCATATTTGCTTTAGAAGAACATGAGCTTTATGTGTTTAACCTGAGCTTAGTTGGGCCTTTTTGCATATGTGCAGTATGGAAAATCTGAATATACACCTTCTGTAGTCCTTTTTAGGTTGTCCTTTAAAGAGTTTTTGACTAGACAGTTTCTCTGGACATGTGGGCCTTCCTGGGAACCCCTGTCTCCTGTCTCAGTGTCCATAAGCACTAAACTTTGTCATTTTGTCACTGCAGACTGATCCAGTGAGTATACACTAATTAACGAGTCTTTTTCCTTATTTAAAGGAGTCCCTCTTGCTGAAAAGTAGATGATTATTACTATAGTGTCATGAAAGTATTGTTTGTGCTGAAAATCCATTGCCATTTGGTACAAATGACATGTGTTCTTTCTGTGAAAGAGAGATGCCCTTGAGTGTGTTTGTACACAGACGCTTACAGTGTTGGGTGAGTGAATGAAGAAGCACCAGCCTCATGCTGCTTTTGGCAACGGACAGACAGTATCTCGGGGAGACAGCAGGCAAACTGGGCTCTTCTCAGTCATTCTCTCGGTTGCTTCACTGGTGAAATGGTCACGGCCCCTTTTCCTCTTTCCAACTCATCCTGACTTTAGTATCTGCCTTGCTGTGTGCGTGCTAAGCTTGAGCGGCATGGCATCGGCTTCTGCACCTTCCCAGGTGTCAGGACAGGCACGTATTGGGCCCACGTGCCCTGTGTGTGAGCTCTGTGTGCTGTGCTTAGACACATCTGCATAGTTTTCAACTGGAAAAACAAAACCTTACTACTGTGATGTCCAAAAATAAAAGCTGCTAACGGTCACAGGGAGAACAGCGAAGGGACAACAGCCCGTAAATGACGGGAGGTACTTGAGCCCGTTCTGGAAGGTGCAGGCAAGACCTAAAACAGGTCAGGAGTAAACTTTTTCTCTTTTTGCAAGTTGATGAAAACAGACTTTTCCAGGGAATTTCAACATCTTTTCAGTATCATGTTTACTCTGGGAAGCCTTGTTTTTCCCTATTTTAGAGCATGCTGGGTTTAATGAAACATTAAAAATTGAATTCTTGTTTCAACTAAGTGCTCTTTCCAGGTGAAAACTATATTTTTGTTTGTTTTGAAGGTAAGAAAGGGAGAGGGAAACTTCGCTCTTTTAATTTAATAATTATGGTCTATGATGAAGTATTTGATTATT
The DNA here is from genome assembly GCF_001890085.2 of Hipposideros armiger. Taxonomy (NCBI): domain Eukaryota; kingdom Metazoa; phylum Chordata; class Mammalia; order Chiroptera; family Hipposideridae; genus Hipposideros; species Hipposideros armiger. The sequence goes on from NW_017731783.1 coordinate 1,102,992, forward strand.
AGATAGCAGTGCCATTAATAAGTTTTAAGTTATCAGAAATTAATTGTAAACATCACTCCAGTACTCTTAGTTATGGCAGACAATTGTCTTAAGATAAATGGCTCATATTTTGGTGCAGTGTTTGATGTTCAAAACAAAATGTTACAACAATAAACAAACATAAACTGAATGCATTTGACTCTTTCCTTCAGAGGACATTTAAACTATCTTCTCTGTACTCTTGCCAGAAATTGATAATTTCCATAAATTAGCATTTTGATCTTTGCTGACACTTAAATTTGTCTACAGAAAGGACTTCTTTCTGGTGCTTATTTTTATAAAACCTGACTCCAAAAGTGAGGCTACACCCTCAGGAACTAACCTCTTGCTTTGTAGGTTTTGCCAGGGAGTGATTCATTCATACATATGTAATTTCTGGTTTGTTCTCACCAGTATTTTCTAGGCGTGTTTCCATCCCACCCCTCATCATTTCAGGGGTCCCCCGAGAATCTTGCTCAGAACCACCCCACCTTTCATCAAACCTATCTTCACGGTGAATGCTACTTAGCAATCCTGATGTTTTCATCAGCTTAGGAGCATCAATGTGATCTTGGATCAAAAAAAACATCCCACATATTATTTAAATGAGCATCTTTTTATTCCCTCCAGATCGCCAGGCCCTGCCAGATGTAGCATGTGCCAAACATGTTGAATCCCGAAAGTCTTCCTTGAGAGTGTGCCTTCAAGTGTGGTAAAGCTTTCATTCCATGTTTCTTTGCTATGTAACGATGGCTGGGTGAGAAGTCAAGGGAAGGCCACCGGGGCTATTTGGGGTGTACTTTGGGAAGAGAAATGAAGTGCTCAGAGAGGCTGATGATAAAGGAAATAGCTTTTACTACGAACAGCTTCGAGCTCTTCAGGTAGAAGCAGTGTGAGTTCCATCTCTCCCAGGGCCTGTCTCAACTGCAACTTCCTTCTGCTGTACTCTGCACCCCTTAGAGTTTGCATCCTTCCTTTTTCCTTCCCTTTGATAGGCCAGTACAGGGAAAACTCATGTTTAGAAAGTGACTATATGCAAAGCTGTGTTTCAAATCTACAAGGATGGACTTGGGTGTGTCTCTGATCACAAATACCTCTTTCAAACTGGAAATCAATTGTGAGATACAGTTGGAAAGATGATAGGATCACTGAGAAAACTAGATTAATGGGCTAACATGAAAATGATTTGAAATGCAGTTTGCATTGATTTGCATTCTTTATTGCTGGGATCATTTTGTTGTTTTTAATCATTTAAATGAGGCCCTTTGCTAATATTTCATGCAGGGGACAAAAAAATGTCCCAGTCCTGTCTCTGCTTACCTAAGAAGTGCCCTGACCTTTATCTCAGCAACAACTCCTTTATTTCGGAAGTTGTAACCCTGAGCCTGATTAAGTCCTAGGGCTTGGGTCATTCATCACCCTTGCAGGCACACAGCTTAGGGCTGCTGACTTCTGAAAGGGGCTGCTGCAGAGCTCCTGCAGCTCAGTACATTTTTTCTCTGTATAAAAGGATGGCCTTTCCCTTTTGAAAGAAGCTGTCTCCTAAATGGGCCATGATCCCCTTTTTGTCCTGTGTCATCTTGATGTAAACGCAGGATCTGCCTATAGTTAATTAGACTTACTTTGCTTATCTTGGACACACAGCTGAAATCACCTTTTTCAGTAAATGAGTTGTCAGGATGCACTGAGAGCAGGATCAAGTGTTGCTCGGTGCTTTGGAGAATCATCCATCTATGGAGTAGGGGAAAAAAGTAGTCGCTGCCTTCTGGTCCCTGCCTTTCCGCCTGTGGCACATTTGTCGCCTCTGGCACCGAATATGGTCTTTACAAGGGGGAGTGCAGGAGAGAGGGCAAAAACCACATGCATGTGCCAACTGGGTCTTCCTGAAAATGCTGCCTTGCACTGGTGTGTTTTCCCATGAGTCATTTCCAGGAAGCCAGCAATACTCCGACAGCTACCTCTAGCCAATTCCCCAGCTGGAGAAATGAGAATGCTATTCTCTCCACCCCTCCCCGTTCCATTCCTGGACAGAGAGGCCCCGACTTTAAAATACTAAAATAGCAAACCCTCAGGTTCTTGGTCACTGCTCCCTAGCTGAGGGAGGTAAGGAAGAAGACTCCTCTGCAATGTGCAGTGGTCACCCTGGAATCTCATTTGCAAGCATTCTTGGAAACTCAAAGCAATTTTTACAGCATAAGAGTATCTGGTGGCTTGACTCAGGCCAAGGAAACTTGTCTATGGTCCACATTTTTCCCTGGGACTCTAGGGGACTTGCCCCCCCCCCCCAGTGGCTCTTGATTGACCAACATATTTTACCAGCCTGGTGAGCAGAGACTACCTAGTACTAAGGGTCTGCCTAGAGGTTTCTGTGGCTGCTGGTTAGAGAGTGACGTGCCTGGGCTTCTCTGTAACAGAACGTGCTCTCCACAGGAAGATGCCTGCTTTTCTCAGATGAGCTCAGCTTTCAGCGTGTGCTCAGCTTTATGTTGGGCCTCCTGTTGCCTAGGAACCCAAGAGTTCTTAAAACTGCATCTATGTGGGCTGGGCAGCGAGCGATCTCATTAGCCTGGGCAGCTGCTGATTAGATGCGAATTCTCAGCATCCCCTGGAGGAGCCCCTCCAGCTGCAGGGCTCACACGGCAGCCTTGACCTCCAAACACATCTGGTCTGTCTTCACAAGCAAAAATGAACCAAGTGTACATCTTGTATGCTGAGGGATAAGTTATGTGGTTGAGATTAATTTATTCAAGCTTACTTTCTACAGCCATCAAAAAGCCAGTTAGCTTTCTGCAGTTTGCTTTTTCGCAACAACTCTCAATCCATAAGGCACCAGATTTAAGTAACTTGAAGTGGGTTAGTGGTTTTACGTCTTTATTGACACTCCCTGTCTCTGCACTTAAATTGTACATGTCATTCAAGGAGCCAACAAGCTGTACAAAGAGTCTATTGTGCATCGATTCACAGCTGAGCAGAGGCCCGGGGTGAGCAGTGGTGAACCAAACCTGGGACAGCCCAGACTGTGAACCCCAGGTCTCTGTGTGGCAGCAAGCGCCACTTCAGCACTTCAGTGTTTAAACTTCTCTCCTGCATGCAGTATAAATAAACACAAAGACTGGTGACAGGTGCTCTCCAGTAAAGACTAGCTGGGGATCGGTTTTGGCCAGCCCGCCTCCTCCCAGACCTGGACCCAGCAGCTCCTCCCTCGCCATCAGCAGGACGTGAGCCTACGGCCTAGGCCTACAGAGCAGCAGTTGAAGCGTCCTCGTTTGGCACTCTGTAGGCCCAGCTCAGGCCCATCGGGGCAGAGCCCGAGCTGGGAGACACGGGAGGACCTAGCTTACAGGTAGAGGCGTGTCCAGAGTGACAGAAGTCGGCGGCCATGTTAGCCATGTGTTGCACTCCTTGCAGCCTACTGGGGAAGTCAAAGGCGTGGTGGCCTCCACAGCCAGGTCAGGCTTTTTATCCTGGGGGAGGTGGTGGGGACATCTGCAGAAAACTAGACCATTGCTCCAGTTACATACATAAACTGAATATATTAAAGTTTTCCAGTTCTTACAACTCTTTTTTCCCCTTTCCTTTCCCCAGTGCCCTAGAGGTGGGAAAGGAAAGGATATAAGAAAACCCCACTAAACGTGGAGTACATTTCATCGAAGTCCGTGTGCGCCAACCTGCCCCCAGTCACTACTATGTTGACATCATCTCCTGCCTTCAAGTGCACGATAAGGTGGAATGCCCCGGGGCCCCCACAAGTGTGCAAGGCCCCTTGGGGCTGGTGGTATTCCAGGAATTCTCTCTTGTAGCCGGCTGTGTGTAACTGGGCCACACTGGCATTGGAGACCGACAGGACAGCTTCCACGTACGTGTCCCTCTCAGGCGTGAGGGTGGCTGTGATCAGGTAGCGCCCGTCGTACGGAGCCGTGAAGATCCCTGGGAGGAAGAGGGCAGTTACCTGCGTTCATGTGACACCATCATAGCCTTTTGCAACAGGTTATCGGTTAACTCTCGAGGAGGTAGCTCACCTACACTCACCCAGGGACAGACACCCTCAGTGTGCACTGCGCTTGGCCACTCACCCAGTCCTCACTGCAAGACCCACTGTCTTCTGGGCGTCACATCCAGAACAGGACAACGACTGCAACCCCTAGCATTTGGTGTAATGAATATACCTCACCTGTACCCGGAGCAGCCCTAGGAAAAACTTGCCCCTTCGTGTTGTGCACAGTCCAGGGGGAGAACTATCTGGCCTCTAACATTTCTGGCCACTGGGTCCACCAGCCCTTGCAACGCCATGTGTCCCACACGTGCTTGGTGAAGAGGTCCCCTTTACCTAAGGTGCAGTGCGGAAGTGAGCCACCCAGATCCTGGTTGCCTCGGAGTTTTCTCCATCACTGAAAGCACCCCAAGGCCAACTTATAATTAGCCTCACAGCTTAGCTGCTGGGCACAACAGCCACAAAACACCTAAGCTGCCTCCTGAGGAGGCAGGACCCGAAAAAACCCACAAAGCTTGTCACTAACACAGGGAAAGGCCACAACCAGCTCTCCTCTCATGGAAGAGCCAGTTGCCCTGCACTGGATCAGTATACAGGTAACGTCCATTCATGGCCAGAAATAAGCTGATTTTCACTTAGCCAGTGACCCATAAGTCTGGGCCTGGGAAGGCAGGGAGAATGGTGGTCCGAGGTGGGGAGATGGTGTGAAAAAGAGGAAATAAGATATGTAGATGTACCGTTTGCAAAGCAGCAGCAGCAGTTGTAGGTGGCTCCACAGCCAGAGTCAGAGCCCACACCAGATGCTGACAGGACCAGCCACTTCCCCTGAGCTCTGGGGGAGGACTAGACGTGGAACATGGACCACAGGCCAAGCGCTGACAGAATGGAAGGCCTGGAGCTGAGAACTCTCAGGGGCTGGGTCTTCAAACGGCCCTGAAAAATGCCCCCCAGCTCCCTTCCCCAGCTTGTAATAGTAAATAAGCAAGAGCTCCAGGAGCATGACCTTGTGGCACCTGGGCCTCAGGACAGCCCCGGCCCCAGCACTCCGGGCACCTGGCCTGTGTCCCCTCAGAGTCTGCGGGTGAACCTCGTCATGGTCACCCCGAGTTTCCTTTACTGAGGACCTGCCTGACAAGAAAGGTTCTGGGCTGGACACCCCGGGATTGTGGGAGAAGTGTAGGTCACCATCCCTGCTTTGACAGAGTGGACAAGGTGTCCCACCACCAGGCAGCATGGAGTGAGGGCCCCAGAGGAAGCCATACTTGAGTTGAAAGCAAAGCAGCATCTGTCACGGCCCAGGCTGCTTGCCTCTGAGCCTCGGGAGCAGGTTAGAAACAGGGTCCTGGGCTTCCCTCCAGTCAGCCTGGCGGCTTTAATGCTCACTAACACTTAAAACACACTGTCCTAAGAACAGGTGGCATTTAGCTAGACAGTAGCCAGGCAAGGAAGACGTGAGGGTGATGACTAAAAACTACCCAGAAGGAACTCAATTCTGTCTCCCAACAGCCTCCCAGAAATCCATCAGCTGTCACATACATGCAGCCCCTGCCAGTACACATGTGGGCACCTGGGTCTGCTGGCGCTGGGCAGTCCCAGGCACTGGCCTCGCCTCAGAGGTCTTCGAGCTCCTCGGGAAAGACCCCCAGGCCACCGTGGCTCTCAGCACGGGCCTCCGGGCTCTGCCCTGGTCTGACCAGGCACACCTAGAACTCTTCTGCCCCCGGGGTTGCCAGTGGGCCAGGTAGGGGAACACGCCCCCTAGGGGGCCATCAGTGGGTCCGGTGGGGCTCTGAGTCACCTTCCCTTTACCCAGGAGACCAGATGTCCTCATATGACCGATGGGAAGGGCTCTACCTCCAGTCCCCAGGAACAGAAGCCCAGGCTCGGGTGGGGGGGCAGAGGGAGGGAGGAAACCTGCACCACAGGAACCCAGGGTGACGACCTCTGTCCCTACTATTCTCATGGGCTGGGGGACAACACGGGTGCTGCAGGCAGAATCCAGGCAGCTAAAGGGGTTCTGTTTCAGAGCAAGAGACCCCACACACAGGGCTGCCCTTCTGGAGGAAACGCTGTCCCTTCCTTGCCTCTGTTCCTCATAAACCATGAGCTCTGGGAGGAGGCAGGGGGGTGGTCTCCCACCTGTCCTGTCCCAGGGTGTGACGATGGCAGATACTGAGAAAGAGGGCCTCTCCATGCCTGGGGCTGGGACAGCCTTCCTAACAACCTCCACAACCACATGAACAACAAGTCCCATGGCAAGGCCTGATATGCTGACCTCATGACTGGAAAATGTCACTGCACACCCTCCCGCCCTGCAGCCTGCGAGCTGGAAACCTCTTCACAAAAACCCACAACAGGGAACAGCAACACTGCCAACTGCACCCTCAAGTGCCCTCAGCTACTGGGGCATCTCTACAGTGGCGCCCCCACCCTAGCACCCCAGAGAAAACGCCCCCGCAGGACTTACCGGTGCTGGGGTTGTACACATCCCCATCGTTGACGAGCACTTTGTTAAAGAGGACAACGCCCCCATCACTGGGGAAAGGCTTCTGGGTGAGCCCTGCAGAGAAAGACACCAGAGAAGGCGCCAGAACCCCTGGAACAGAGAGGACACAAGTGTTCACATGCGGACGGGGTCAGGGCCTGTTCTGAGAGGCAGCCTCACCAGTTTCTTTTGCCTTTAAGTAGTAAAGCACACAGAGACACAACCCACCCTCACACCTGAGGGCCAGACGGTCCTTGTCAGGTCAGCAGTGAGGACAGCTGGGCCATTTGCACAGAGACCTGCTGGAAGTGTGTGAGACCGTGTGTATGACGGGATGAAGAGGTGGGGGGAGCGGGGGTGGCCGAGGCCAACTGTGTGTGAGACAATCCCTCTGAGAGCAGGCTGTATGTGATGCTGTGTGTGAGAGGTGGGGGGGGGTTGTGCATCATACAGCTGTGTGTGTGTTGGGGGGATGGGGGTGCTCAGGGAGTGGGTAACAAGAATAATCTAGGGAGCTGCTTACTGAAGAACTAATAAAGCCTGGACTGCCAGGAAGCTGCTCAGGGCCACACCGGGCAGAGGCCCACCCAGTGGTCCTCGGGAAGCCGTGAGCTGGGAGGAAGCCTGAGGGGAAATTCGTTGTCTCAGGCATGCCTCTGACCCTCTCTGGGAAGCAAACCTTGGGAGGCAGCTCAGCCCACTGCGGTCAGCAGAGGCCCTGTCACATGGCTGGTGGGCGGGGGTGGGGTGGGCTGCAATCTCCACTCACACTAACAGACCAAAGGGAGGACAGAGGACATGCAGGGCAGAGGCTGCCAAGGGGAACCGGCCTCCTGCCCTGCTCTCCAAGCAGACGTACCTGGGGAGGCTAGAGGCGGTGACTTGGGGTATCCTGAAAAACAAAATGGGAATGGGGCATCAGAATCCTAAATCGCATCTCATTTTTTCAGAGCCCCCCTTTTTCGCCCTGCTCCTTACACTATTTCTTTAAATCGACATGAAGCAAGAGCTCCCACTCCAAGCTGCCTTCCTAGTACCCAGTGTGCCTGTTTCCTTGCTCGCCGGCTTATCCCTGCACAGAGATGGCCCTGAGGGTGAGCCGGCTGGGGGTACATGAAGAAAAAGATAGGATGCTGGTGCTTCTCAAGCCAGGAAGGAGAGAAGTCCAAAGACTGAATCAGACTCTTACATGCCAATTACCATGCTTGCCTTCTAGGAGTATCGTCTGTTCACAGGCTTCGCCTCCAACTAGGCTGAATGCAGAGTTTGTTTCATGGATAGATGGAGGCATGGATGGACAGACAATAACCCAATAGCATATAAGCATCCATGATACATGAAACTAGCAGAAAAACAAACTGTCCAGCACCATTTATTTGCAAGTCATAGCCCTGGGCCACCGTTTGCTCATCTGTAATTCGAACTAATCCCACAAATGCTTGCTCCCTTTTCTGTCCATTTCTTACCTTTGCGCAACACCGTCACCCTCACCCCCCCACTCTCACGGAACACTCTTCAGCCAAGCATTGAATGAGGCTACCCTCCAGCCTCACAGGGCTCCCTGGGGTCCTATTACTGTCCTCACTCTGCAAGGAAGGAGCTGAACCCCAGGTTAGGAGTCTGCCCAAAGCTTGTGATGACACAGCTGGGATTTGAGCCAAAGCCTTCTGGCCTACCCACTCTGACGTGCAGCTGTCTTTGTTAGGACACAAGCTCCCAGTACACATTTGGTTTCCCAGGTACACTTCCTGCTGGGAAGATTGAGCTGCCCCGTGGTCCAGGTAGTCCAGCCCACGGGGCAATTCTAAGTATAATCTACGGCACTGCCCCTGGGGTACCCCAGCCTCTGGGGGTTCAATTAGCCCTCAGAATCTCAGCACCTTTGGAGAGCTAAGTTTTGGACCCTGTACTCTGAAGGCTGGCCCCTGGACTCACAAAGCCCCTGCAGCAGGCCCCTGAGGTTCAGGCTGCCCCTGCATGTATTCTCACCCTCTGCAGCTCAGATGTGTCCAGCAGCGTTGGCCATGGGCTTACCTGGTGCTCCTGCGACGCCTTCTGCGCTGGGAATGGGCACCTGCCTCGTCTGGCCGTCCACGCCCTGGGGCAGGCCCCGGCCCGACATGCCCGTCCTCCCCGGAGGTCCAGCCTCTCCAGTCTCCATAATGACGCCAGTGGAGCCAGGCAAGAATGGCAACCCTGTCAAGCCGGGCCGCACTCGTGGGGGCAGTGGCTGCAGGGGTCTCTTAGGCAAAACAGGCCGCTGGCCTTTGTGCAGCTGTTGTCCAGGGTCCTCAGGAGGCGGGGGCGCACTGGGCTCAGGCAGCGATGGAGGGGTCAGCTCTGGATGAGATGGCTCTGTGGGGGCCTCTGACAGCTGCGGGGGCCTCTCAGGGGCCTGCGAGTCCTTGCCTCGGGGCGGGGGCACTTCTGAGGGCTCCTCCGCTGAGCATTTGGAAAGTGGAAAGAAATACACAGAGTTAAAAACCTCAGGCTTGACTGCTCAGCCGCAGCCCTTCTGAGAGACTAAAAGTGTGTGCTTAGGTGACTGTCCCTGTAGTAGCATCCATGAAATTGTGGGCACTTCCCTGAGGAACACAAGAACAGCCACGACAGCATTGGGGACAGCTTCGGAAAAGACCTCAGGTCAAGCTGCCCTTGGGTGGCCCAGAAGCCATTGAAAAGGGTTTTGGAGGGCCCCCTTCCTCAGGGAGTGGGATTTTCAGCCTCCCTACATGATGGTTGCACTCCCTAAAACAGTACCATTCTTGGCTCCAGCACCCAAAACTTCCTGATTTTACTGCATAATACCACAGATATTATCACAAACTACTAAGAGGAATCTGCTGCCATCAGCAACTTTACATTCTTTTATACAAGCTAGTCTTGGGGTCACTGTGGACAGCTTCACAAGCCAAGGGCCTTCTGGGTACAGACACCAAGGTGACTCAAGAAGATGTCAGGGAGCTCTGGCCAACTCTGCAGCAAGAGCAGGACCTAAAGGAGCAGCAACAGCCCCTGCCTGTCACCACAACCTTAAGGTCACCAACCAAGGAGATTTCCACCAGAGGAACCTCCTGATTAACATTTGCCTTCCGTCTTAGGATGGTGCTGTGACACAGCTGAGAAGCTGCCTCCCTTTCCTCCAATGAATATGTTCCTGGAACTAGCCTACCAGGAAGCCTTCCTGAGGGCCCACAAGGCATCTTTGGGACTGGCCAGATACCACCCTCAAAAGTGATCCCCCACCCCCTCAGTCCCTATGGTGCCTGCAGTGCTCAGATTCCAAAGCTATAAAGTTATGTCCTGGCAAAATCAGTGACTGCATTTTGACCCACTGTCTAGTTTGATTTTAAAACTCACTAAGGTAACTAGGGCATATCAAACACATGCTCCCCCTCTACCCACAGAGCTAGATTGCTCATCCACCTCCAATCCCAAAGGGAGGTTGTTTCTCAAACAGCCTTTTCTGGCCAGTGCTCCATGAGAGAATTAACCCCTGTAGAGAATGAGTGCAGTGATCACTTCCTCAATGTTCCGAAGGTTAATACAGAGCTAATACCATTCCAGATGCAGAGAAGAAAAGTCAATTCATGCTATTCCTGGAACGGCATCAGGCCTTACTTCTCTTCAGAACCCTGGTTGAGAAGGGCTGGGTTAGACAGAGAAACAGGCCGAGGGATTCCAGACATGGGAACGCCAGCCACAGTGGGTGAGAGAAGGAGTTGACAGAACAGTCTGAAAACACTAAATCAAAGTCTACACACTGAATTAGGAGCCCAATCCCCTTCCCCTGCTCAGCTTCTAAGTTACTTGTTTATACCTCAGGTCACAGATAGAAGGAATCTTCAAATTGACTCCACAGTGAAGCCCACAAGCATGAAACCCTATCTATGCCTCACCTTTAAATTTGAACCACAGTCAATATCATTTGAAGTGCAAGGAAAGCCTCCAATGTAAAAGAGACCAAAACAAGTCATCCAACCAACATTAATGAAAAGGAGCTCTGAAGAAGCAGACAATGCAAGAAAATAAACATGCAATACCCTCACAGAAAACAGATGACACCATCCAAGATGCAAGAATAGATTGGTATAAAAAAGGCCTAATCAGAGAATAAGAGTGAGCCCTTGCTAATAAAAATATGCTTGCCAAAATATAAAACTTCAATGAAATTTTGGTAGATAAAAAAGGATATCATTTAGAAGGTAGAACAGGAAGACAAAATGATGGCCAATAGGAAGGAAACCATAAGAAAATTAGAGAGTCAACCCAGAAGTCTTTCCCCACCAAAAAACAAAAGATCAGAAAACCTGGGATGAAGGGATGAGGTAAGGAGAGAACTATCAAATACAACACACACAATTTCTCAGGACTAAAGAAGATGAAAGATCCCAGCACAATTATTGAATAAAAGACCCAAACCAAGGCATATTCAGAATACTAAGGATAAAGAGAAGTGTTCAGGGGAAAAAAAAATTTTTAAGTGACTTCAAATGAGAAGGGGGTCATCAGGCTTCTTGACGACAATATCAGAAACTAGAAAACAAGAGAACAATGCCTTGAAATTTTGAGGGAATATTGTTAACCTTGAATTCTATACCCAGCCAAAATATGTCAATTATGAGACTAGAATAAAAACATTTTCAGACATGCAATTTTCAAAACAAAACAAAATTTTCTCTTAAAAAGCTATTAGAAAATGTGCTCCACTGAAACAAGGGAATAAACCATGAAAGGGTAGGAAGGAAGGAAGGGAGGGAGGGAGGGAGGGAGGAAGGAGAAATAAAGAAAAGTGTCTCTAACAAGAAAGAGGCTCAAGAAATTTCTAGGATGGTAATGAAGGAAGTTTCAGATTGAAAGCCTTATAGCAAGTCTAGAGAATAAGCAGTTCAGATTGGATGAAGAAAAGAGAGAACTCCAGGAAGGAGATTCACTTGTTTTTTGTTTTTTGTTTTTTTTCTTTAGCTGAGCCATCCTGCTACCTGTTGGCAGCTCAGCGGCTGCTCAGCTCGGGCTGGACTCGAACCGCTGTTGCTCAGAGCTCAAACTCTTGAGTGAGCTCTTAGCCAAGTGAAAGAGCTTGCACTCTTGAGCGAGCTCTTAACCAACTGAGCCACTCGGCTGGCCCAAGGTTCACTTGTTTTAAGGAATGGAGTCGACACATTTTATGCTGTGGAAAATCATATTGAGAGAGTTGTTGACGGGTGAGAAAAATCCAAAATATACATAAAATCTAGCAAATAACAAGGCAACACTACTATGAAAAGCAAAACAAAAAGCAACATAATCATATTTAGCTATTAAGCTATTTAAGATCATAATAGTATAAATATTGACTTGATTTTTGTGGGACAACTCTATTGGGAGTAAGGAGAGGAAGCAGGGAGAGACATGAGAAAGTCTAATGCGTAGGCTGTCTAGCTGATAAAGTATATATGTGTGTGTGTATATATATCTACATACTACATATAATATTTATTGAGAGAGATGTCTAAAGCTAATAAATCAATTTAGAAATATGGAGGCAAATATCAGGGGCAAAATAATAGCTGAAAGAGTTGCACGTGGCTACCCCTGGAGAGTGAGAGGTTGACGATGAAAAGTGGGAGCAGCAATGCTGATTTGCATTATAAGATTCTCCATACTATTTTACTTATTTTTATAAAATGTAATTGTAGAAGACCCCAGGGCCTGTTTCTACCCTACACCTTCCAAGTCAAGCATGCCTGCGTCTGTTTCTTGTCCATCTCCTCTTTCCTCCTCCTCACTCTGTTTCCCCCAGCTCAGGGTTATCCTTCCTTCCAGGGCACACCCTTCTGCCTGAGCCCCCAGCGCCCACCTCTTCCTCTTCTTGGAGCTGCTCCATGCGACATCCCTCTTTCCTAGGTGTCTCCATCCCTCTTTCCTAGTTGTCTCCATTCAAAATTTAAAAGTAAAAAACACTTTTTCTTAGTCCTACAACCCTCAGTGAATTGCAGTCAGCAAAGCACCTTAAAATAGCAAAGTCCAGCCCCTCAAACTGGTCCTTCTTGTCTTACCTATTCCCACCAAATCCTTCAAACCAACCCTGTTTCTCTGAAATCTACCGTCCTCCTGGTCAGCTCATATTTTCCTCCTCCTCCTCCTTTACCACTCACACACTTTCACATGCACACCACAATCTGTTACGAAGTCCAGCTGATTCTAATTCTGAAATAGTTTTGGCTCCTTCTTCCACACCTTTTTCACAGTGCTCTTTAGAAAGCATACTAGTCATCTTTTCTCTGCCAAAAATCTACAGTTGTTTTCCACTGCTCATAAAATTGAATCAAATCTCCTCTGTCTGAAACCCTGAGCCCCCATCACCTGCCCATCTCCTGCAGGCTTCAGTACCCTCACTGGTGTCGTTCTCCTCTGAGCTTCATTCCTTTGTGCCTTTGCTTTTGTTGTTCAAACTCCCGAAATGGCCTTTTCTGACTCCCTCACTGACAGAAACACACCCATCCCTGAAGTCTCAGCTCAGATACCACCTCCTCCAGGGAGCCATCCTGGATCTGCCCACTAGGGCTTGAACAATCCTGCCTCTGAACCATAAAGCTCTTTGGGCCTCTAAAGGCCCTTTCAGTTTCTTATCTTTGCTCTCTTGCTGGGTGATGAGCACTTGAGGACACATTTCAATGATCATTATCCCCAGGGCTAAGTACAGGGCCTAGCATGGAACTTGAAACATTTAAGTGTTTGGTGAATAAAAGAAGGCTGGAAGTATGGCAGGTACTATGGGCCACACCCAAATTCCTGCCAGCCATTAAACTGAGCACCTAATTTGGCAATAATTGCCACTCTGGGGCCCTATTAGGGCAATGCTGATACACAGAGACAGTGACAGTTCTCTCTTTTATAGTCATTACTCCCTCTGCACCCAGGTGTGTCATACCAGTGGCAGGCAGAGAGGAAAGAATGAACAAATACACTGCTTCGGCCAAATATCCTCCACGAATCTCCTTGGGGAGTCTGTCCACGAGTGCTGTGGAGAGCCGAGTGTTCCAAATCTCCCATCACTTCACAGCAAAGACAGTAACAAGAAAGCTGCACTGGACCTGGAATGACCCCAGCCCTGGCCTCTCCAGCTCACGCTCACTCCACAGCATCACGTGGTGCTTCTGAGGTGCACATTTATTACAAAGCTGAACAAAGACTGGACAGGGTTTTGCTCATTCTGGAAAGATAGCTCTCTGGCAGTGTCTTTCTGAACTGAACATATGTTTGTAATTCAGACAATGACCATTTGAAGTGAGTTCTTCATAAGAGCCAAGTGTTGCTGCCCCTGCATTTAGCGCACGAGGAGTGGTAAGGAATGGATCAGCCACATGTGTGCTGGCTCTGGTTCTGGGAATCTGCCCCACGGCACCGTCCTGATGCCAATGTGTGCCCTCGTGCCACTGTGAGCAAGTTGGGCCTGGCCACAGCCTCCCCACGGATGAACCCGACACCCGATAGTAAAGGACACTCCCTCTCCTTTAAAGTTCTTATTAAAAGCCAATTTCACTTTACTAAAATAAAGACCTGCCTGAGAAAATCCCCAATAATCCATGAGGCTGATGTGCTAAGAATGCACGTCTTGGGCCAGCCGAGTGGCATGTTGGTTAAGAGTTGGCTTGGGACACCAGCTCTGAGCAGCAGGGGCCCTGGTTTGAATCCCACATGGGCCAGTGACGCTGCATCCTCTACAGCTAAGATGCTGAACAACAGCTCGACATGGAGCTGGGCTGCTGTGACTCACTGGCGATGGCGTAGGCTACAGTGGGGCTGGCCGGCAGTTGGTGTGAGCTGCCGTGAGCGGCTGTCCAATGGCCGGGGAGCAACTGCCTCACCTGGGAAGAGCACAATGATGATGCCAACACGGGCCAGTGAAGCAACGTCCTCCACAACTAGACTGAAGAACCAAAGGACAGCAACTTGTCAGTTCCCCTCCCCCAATTCCCCAATTTAAAAAAAACTTAAAAAAAAAAAAAGAATGCACGTCTTCCAGCTGATTAACGCCCTCACTCTGCTGACAGGAGCCTGCGTTCTGGCTCCAGCAGCCACTAGGAAACACTGAAGGCAGGCTGGCTGCAATGAGAATCTAAGTTGCAAAAATTAAGGCTCCCTAGCATGTTTCTGGCAAGTCGGTGGCATCTTGGCACAGAAGAACAGGCTGTAGGGGTCAGACACTGGTCTTAGAATTAGAATCTGTGTTTGAAACCTGGCTGCGGGAAAGCCACTGAAACCTCCTGAGTTATCAGCCTTCTCCGTCACAGAGGCTAAACCTGCAATACCTCCTGTCACCCAGGCAGAATTCGGTGCCAATCAGATGAAGTGATGGGTGCGGGTAACATGCAAGAGTGAAGTGCAATTAATTAGAAGGCCAGTGGAGGTGAAACCTGATCTGCCTGGCATTGAGAGGATGTGTCTGCAGACCAAATGCTGCAACTATAGAAGTATTTTAAAGATGTCAAGACTTCTGGCTTAAAATATATATATATATATATATATATATATATATATCCATCAAAATGCTGACATAAGGCAGCTAAGTGGATGGACGTAAGAACTTTTGAGTCCATTACCACACTGCAGCAGAAGCTCAGTTCCTGGGAACAGGCTCACGTGCCACCACTGACTGAGGTGTGACAAATGCCTGCTCATCAGGAAGTTCAGAGGAACTGTGAACCCTGAACGGGCACAGGGTGGGCTACGGGAAATGGACTTCTTGAGGTAACAGCTACTGATCTTCCCTGCAGGAAGGCTGAGGTGAGAGCAGGTGTGCCTTCTCAGTGGAGGACACGTGGGCACATGAACGGGTTCTCAGGCTGAAGACAGAACTGACAGAAAACCTGAACTGTTCTCTTGACAACAAATAAAGGGAAACTGTGTATTCACGGGAATGGTTCTATTCTGAGCAAATGGCAACATACATGGTGTTTCTGGCTTTGATTGGCATGAAGAGAAATAAAGCCCTCAGGGTTGTACAAGGCAGCGCTATGTTGGTTACGTCACAGAAGGGCCCATAGTGACTCCTCCTCAAGAGGGCAGAGCCAAGTGGGCGGAGCCAAGAAAGTGAGTCCAGAAGTCAACACACAGAAAGCTCACAGAATTGGGCGAAAATGGGTCTACCTTTCTCAAAGGTACAACATGGAAATATAGATACAGCTTTAGTTGCATGGGTTAAAATCTGTGGCAATACATCTGAAATGGAAAGTAATTCACTATCTGAGTCCCAGAGAGGAAGTCTCGCCTATCTGAGCAACAGCATCACTTAGGAATTTTTTTTTTTTGGTAGACATTCACAAGCTATTCTAAAATGTATATGGAAATGCAGAAAGGATCTATGCTACCTGATTTTTCAGACTTACTATAAAGCTGCAATAATCAAGACGTATGGAGATACAGATTAATAACGAACAGAATAATGTCCGTTAGTAGATTCGCACATGGACAGTTGCCCTTCTGTTTGTGGCAGGCGTCAAAGTTGGTGGTTTTCTTCTCTCTCCTCACCCTCCCTTCTGCCCCCTTTTCTCCCCTTCTTTCTGGGCACAGCTAGTCCTGGGTAGTTGTCTCCTATTGCCTGTGAAGTGGCCTTCCTTCCACTTCCAGGACCAGAGCTTGGAGTTTATTGTTTTAATTACAAATTTGATTACAAATTCCTGGGTTTCACCTCGTCCCTGTTGAGCAGGAATCTCATGAGTGAGCTCAGAAGGTCTTATTTTCTTTAAGCTTCCAGAGGATTTTGCGTGCAGCTATAGGAGAGTTCAGTCCTCAAAACACTGCACTTCTAAATTCAAGGTTAAGATGGAGAAAAGCAGCTGCTATTTAAACCAACTAAAGAGCATTACAAAAACCAGATGCCCACAAGGTCAAAGAGTGTGTGTTGTCTGGAGTCAGCACGGTCCCAGTGTATGCAGTTTATTTAGCCTTTATATGTTTATAAAATTCCAAAGCCATCACGCTTTCTTAGACCTAAACTGGCCCCAAACTCAGCTGATTTTAAGTTGAGGGCCAAAACTGTCATTATATTCATATCACGCTACTCTTCCCCTGTCCAGGCTTTATGGTTAATTATTTGAAAAAATCCATGCTTTTTTATTCTTACATATCTTGTACATCTTAAATTAAGCAACTTGATAAAGATGGGATTCTTAAATCTGTTGCACTCCTGAATGAAATGTCACTAATATAATTCAAGTACTATGAGAAATTACCCTAAGACATGAGCAGAAGAAAGAGTGGGACATTTGGAAAAGGAAGTAGTGCTTTGTCACTAGAGGATCTGAAACCGTACTGTGACATTCTAGGCAGGCATGTCCATTCTTGGAACTGTGACACAGGGAAGGAGCTTCCCTGAAGCACAGAATGATTCATCTGCCCACCAGCCGCAGCTGTCTCTACACCAGGAACTCGCCTTTCCTCCCAACTGTAAGAGGAGCAGCAGAAACCCTGGAGTCCGGCCAGGTTCAGCACCTACGTCAGACCAGGAGACGGCTGGGCTGTGCCGGGCGGTCAAAGGCTGCAGTGCAGGCCAAGGCGGTGCTGGGGGCCCAGGCAGAAAACAGACTCTGCCTTTCCTCCTCAACTGCGGACAGACACCAGAGCTGTCCCCACCCCAACGGTGGGGAAAAGATACCAACTAAAGGAAAGGGAAGGGGTGCTGGTGATAAATACGAAGGACCAGTGCCTCCGCTCATCTGTGAAAATGAGTGTGCGTGTGTCCAATCAGAGGGCCAAACCCTAATGGCCAAGTGGACAGACGAACAAAGGACTTAAGAACATCCTTGTCATGTAGAACCTAATTTGGCCCTAAGTGCCAAGCTTCTGGTCAACAAAAGTATTTGGACATGAATCCTGAATACTAGGGAGGGGAGTTTGCTAGGCTTTTTACACTTCCTACCTGACCCTCAATTTAGAATAGAAGAAAACAAAAGGAAAAGAGGAAGAAAATGCCCTCTGGCTATCTAAAGCATTTTGCAAGCAGCCGGGAGCCCAACATCCAGATCTCTCATCCCACAGCCTCTGTACAGACAGACAGGCCCGCTCCTTCCTGAGGCTGGAGGCCGGGGCGTTTGCAGGAAAAGCAGGGGAGAAAAATCCAGACGGGAGCGGACTGAACATCCCTTAGAGGGACAGAGGCTTGAAATAATAGGTAATGTTTACTGCATGATTACCGAGGACTACTTACTACTCCACTACTTAGGAATATTAGTCCTCATACCAACTTTTTGAGGTATTATTATTTCCAATTAACAGATGCATAAAGTGAGGCCTTAGGTAGATAAGTAACTTGCTCAAAGTCACAGAGAAAGTATGGAGTAGCTAGGATTGCAAACCTGGGAAATAATAGTCACTTTCTGGCTCAAAAGCCTCTGATAGTTTCTCACTGTACTGAAAATCCAAATCCTTTATCATAGCCGGTAAAATCCTACATGATCTGGTTCCTACCCCCTCTCTGACCTCGCTGCCTATGACGTTTCCCCTTGCTAAGACTTGATCAAATTGTCATTCTGCGTTTTCAACAGGGCAAACTTATTCCTACCTCAGGGCCTTTGAACACACTCTTCCCTCTGCCTGAAACACTTGTCCCACAGATCTCTGCAGGGCTTGCCCCCTCATTTTATTCATATTTCTGCTCAAACGTTATCTCCACTGAGCAACCCTCCCTGAGCACTCCCCTAAAATATAATGTCCCCCAATCTCAATTGTCTTGTTCTGTTGTATCTTTCTCCACACACTGATTACTAGCTGAAGTCAGATCTTTATTTTCTTGGCTGTGCATTGTCTGTCTCTGTCTCCCCAGCTAGACTGTAAGATCTATGTGGGCTGAAACGTCAGCACTAGGACATGACTCAGTAAATATCTGTTAAATGAATGAATGGGTGGGAGTGTACAGGGGCCAGGAGAGGGGCATCACCCCCACTTCACTGAGCTGAAGGTGAGACAGTGAGACAGTGATGAAAATACAGCAGTTCTCCACCTTTTGGAAGTTAGGCACTTGTCCAAGTCCTAGATGAAAGTCATGGACCTGTTGTCCCCCAAAATAACCAAACATGTGTACTATGGGAGGGAGATAAGAGAGATTTGGATCTATGTGAACATCAGCTGAAGCCCCTCTATTCCCTCACTGGCTGCCTCCTGGGTAATTCAGCCCCTGTTAGGGATGCTTCTGAAGAAAAGAATGGGATCTGTGAACAGGACAGCAGATTGAGTAGAAACACCAGAGTTCACATCCCTCGTCCAGCAAGCTGGTCACTGGCTGCTGCATCCTCACCCCTGGCCCTTTGCTCATGGTGGGCGACATAAGGACTATCATTAATATTCCCTCCCTCCTGACACATACAAGTCACATCACCCTTCAAGAGCTAACTTGCTTTAACAAACAGAATGTGGCAGAAATGACACCATGTCAGAGGCAGGCCTAGTCTTCTATCTTCTCTTACGGCCAGTTGCCATGTAATAAATCTGACTACCCTGATACCACCATGCTGTGAGGAAGCCCAAGTTAGCCACTTGGAGAGAGGGAGAATGGCCATGTGGAGAAATCCTGAGGCACAGACATGTGACTAAAGTCTTCCTGGACTTTCCAGCCCAGCTGGGCCCAATGCCAGCTGATTGCAGCCAAGTAGGTGACTCAAGCCAATGCTGAAAGGAGCAGAAAAACCACCAAACCAAGCCAAGCCCTGCCCGCGTTTCTGACCCACAGAATAGTGGACAATAATACATCTTTGTTGTTTTAAGCCATCAAGATTTGGGGTAGGCTGTTACACGGCAATAAATAACTGATTCATTCACAGTAACTCCTCACCAGATACACCCTCCCTCCTCCTGCTTTTCAGAATCATACCCATTCCTCAATTATTAGCACCAGTAGTAACACCTGCCTGCAGAAGTTTCTCTTATCACTCCACCTCACTCCTCACCTTGCCAGCCTCTGAACTCTCAACCTATTCAACCTTAAAGACTCAGCTTAGGGGCTCTCTCCTCTGAGAAGCCCTCCCCAACTTCCACTGTGGCTGTGGGTGCTTCTCCACAAGCCCAGTGTGCCTATACAAACCCATTCCTGTGCCAACCCTGTCTGCTTGCTTCCCCGCATACTGTCATCGTCACATACATTGTCACCCACATACTCCACACACACAGCTCATTACCTATCACACAATAAGGGTTCAGTAAGATCCTATGAACTAAAAGCATAACCCCTACACTACTCACTGGACCTTTACATACAGTCTCACTCCTTCTCTCTGCAGACCTGTGTGTGTCTCCACCATTGTGACCGAAAATGCTACCCTCGCAGAGCCTTGCACATAGTAAGTACTCAATGAATGTTCTGTGTTCTGTTGACTTCTCACAAGTTGATGTGTGACTTTCACTGTGACCTTAACTCCTGATTTGCCCATGAACCTCTAATACTCAGGTCACAGATCTCCTAGCCTGGATGCTACGCAAGGACAGATAAAGCTATACTTGGTTATTTTTGGCTCTTTGCAATCAATGAAATTCCTGAATGTCCATGCATTTCACATGCACCACAGTGAGTTCATTCCAAAAGGATAATCTTTTGGAAGTCATATTCTATTTAAAGGCTACTTCAACAGACAAGTGTGAAAGAGTTAACACAGCGTCCACACTGCCTGGGAGTTACAAATCAACGGGAAATATCTGGTTCGATCTTTTATTATAAAGCACTGTCCAGACAGCACTGTCACCACAAGGGACAATCATTCTACAAACACACGCATAGTCTTATGACCTTTACTCAACATTTCAGACCTACAGGAGCTGTGTGGGCCTAGGGAGGAGAGGGATGATTATAAATAGTGCGCACCAGTGAGCCCAACGCTGGGGCAGAGGCTAGCTTCCTGCTCCTGGTTGGCCTGGGTAACTCCTTTCTACAAAGCCCTTATCTCTGACTACCTCAGACCCTCCCCACACCTCCTGAGAATCTGGTCCTAGCTCTCCTCAGCAAGGCCAGGGCTCATCTGCCTCTCAAGCTCCAGCCTTCCCCTCATCGGGTTTTATGTCTCAGCCGGGACTCAATCATAAAATCCTATAGGCTCACACCAGGCCACGAAATCTCAGTGCATAAGGGCCTTTATCATCTGAGCTGAGCAGGATGGAAAAGGCGATAAAGGCCCAAAGGGGAGGAGAAGGAAAAAGAAAACAGGGAGAGAATAGGTCAGGAAGTGGGGTCCTTCTGGGCACACAGCTGACCCTCAAAAAGTCCTTAGGACCCAATAATTTGGCATTCAACTCTGGGAGACACAAAGGAGATGTGCGCTGGACCAGAAGACAACAGTTCTTGGACGCAGCCCACACACATGTGCTTGAATACTACGATGATGTCAAGTGACTATATAAATTTCTAAATACTTACTCTCTATGTTGATATTGATCTCATTACTACTCAGGACCAGACAATTCACAAACTGGCACCAATCTACGAAGCATACTTTGGGTAGCACGGATAGAGTTAATTCCATGAACTGTTCAAAATCTAGCACAATACATGCTGCAAACACATACAAGAAATGACATTGTAAAGGTCAACTTACTTGCTGATGGCTGGAATTTGATCAGATCTTGCAAGTCAGTAGAAATCTGAAAAACATGACTATAAAACTGCTGGACAGAATTCTTCAGGCCAGAAATGTCTCTGGAATGTGACCGGAGTGTCCCATTCATCTGCCTGACACAACTCCACAGGCTGCCGACATGCTTGTTGAGCCCTTCCTTGATCCTCTGAAGACTTCCTGAGATGGAGTCCAGTTTGCTGCAAGTGTTCTCCATCTGAGATACCCTGTCCTCAACCAGGGAGACCTCCCTCTGGACTCCGTGTGTATTTTGCTTACAAGTATCCAGCTCAGAGAGGACCCGACTCTGGAGTTTCTGCCACCTGTCCTCCAGCTGGCCACAGCAATGAGCCATGGGGTCCTGGGGAGATGGGAGGGGCTCGACCATCTTTTCTTGCTCACCCCCCTTAGAAAACCCACCGACTCCAGCATTTTTACCTTCTCTACACTTGCTCAGCTCATTCTGAACATGATTCATGTCATCTTCTGTGTGGTTTAGTTGAGAATAAAGAAAACTAAAATCTTGTTGAAGTTTCTGGATGCTACGTTCGGTTTCTTGAAAATTCCTATGCATCCTGTCATTTAGAGATTTCAAAAGGTTCAAACTATCACCCACTGTGTGGCCTTCTCCATTTGGCAAAATATCTTCTATCCCATGAAGCTCTCCCTGAAAGTTCTGTAGGCAAATATCCTCGACAACTTGAACTTTGTTCTTCAGTTGGTTTAATTCCATCATAACCTGTTCATTCCCAGCCCCTGAAACACCTGGTAGGGCTGATGCTGGGGGAGTGAGTTCTGCATCAGTGCTGTTCGCCATTTCTAAGAGAACGCTCCCCAGACGCTCTTCCAGAGACTGTATTTTCTGATCAAGAAGTTGCTTCAAGTCATCTACCTCTCCATTAATGGTCCCCCGAAGGGTTTCTTCAATGTAAAAGCAATGTTCTTCCGCATTCTTCTCTGTCACATTGATCTTTGCATCTAGTTCATTCCATCTTGCATCAAAGTCCACGTCTGACTCTGGAACTATGAGTCGGTCAAACTCATTGTCCAGTCGCCCATTCAGTATCCTGGTGGCTTCAGCAACTCTTTCAATTTTCTGGTCTAATATTTTGATTTGTTGCCCAAAGTCACCATTCTTTTCACCATCACAGCAATTTGATCGAACTGAAGGATCTTGTAGCCGGGCTCGAAGGTCATTTATTTCTTTTCTCAGGTTTGTTTCCTTTTCTCCTATAAGCTCAATCACTCCTAGGTAGCTGCTCCCATAGTCATCACAATGCTGTGGGAGACTAATCAGCTTGTACTCACATGAATTCTTCAGATCAGCCAGCTTTCTGTCCATTCCCTCCATGAGCTCCTCTCTCAGGGCATCGACCTTACTATCGACATAAGCTTGGTAGAGCTCATTGGTTGTCATGGTCACTGTTGGGCCCTGGGCAGCCTCCTGGAGCTGCTTGAGCTGCCCTTCATAACCCTTCACTTTCCCATCCAGCTCTTCTAGCTTGTCACTCTTAGTCTTCAGAGCATCCTTGACTTCGGCCAATTCGGACTTGATATCCTTCATGCCAGATTCCTTATTGTCGATGACACCAGGAAGCTGGGCTGTTTCTCTGTCTGTATCAACGGCACTGTCAGGCATGGGCTGGGGGTGCAGGTTACTGAGCCATGGTGCCGGCATTTTGCTGGCATCATCATGAATGGTACGTTTGAGGTTTTTGTTCACGCCAGCCATGGATGACTGGAGATCAAGAACCGTTCTTGTGAGTTGGAGAACCTTCTCCTCAAGCACCTGGATTTTCTTATTCTGAAGTTCTTGGGGCTCCTGCTTTGGATCCACTGTCTGACTTGGTTCTCCTGCTTGAGATGGTGGCAAAGTCTTTTCAGGCTCTGAGACTTGGCTTGGTTCATTGTCTGTTACAAAGAAAGAGTTGGACATGACTAAATATTTTCTACCTTTACATGGTTTCTACAAAGAAAATAAACAGGGTACATATAGAATACACTTAAACCTTCACTTCCAGGTCCATCTTACCACAGGTAACTATTGTGGTAGAGTGAAAAGACTACGAGCTTTGAGTCAAACAAGCCTCCACTTGAATTCTACCTCTGCGGTTTACTGTCTGCCCTTAATCAAGTTAATGTCTGTGAATTTGCCTCAGCTATGAAGCAGAGGTACTATCTTCCCTCCTAGGATTGGTAAGAGAATATGTACATAGCACATAATAGATACTCAATGGTCTCTTTCATCCTGAAGGGAGATATTCTTTATCTACTTTATCGTATGAACACACCATCCCCACATTAGTGAACTACAGCCACACCCCAATGGTTGACTGCATACTGTAAAACCACAAGAAGCCACTTTAGTGAGATCCACCCATTAGCTCTTGGAAGGTATGATATCATGCAAGCAGCAAGTTATCTTCCATGTAACTGCTAAATGTTCTCTTTTATTAACATCCCTATGCTAAAAGAGTTTCACAGACATTGTTTAGCACTGTTATGCAGTTAGAGAAACTAAACGCAAAAGAGAGATAAAGAAATTGATTCTGTTGGCATCGCCTAACAATGGGAGTCATATGGCCGCATGTAGGACGGCTCACTTGCGAGAGAACACAAACACTGAATTTTTGATAATCCTACTTTGAGAAATATACCCCCCTGGGAAATACCCCAAGAGAAATAAAATATATTATAAAGATGATTTTGATGAGTCATAAAGTGAAGATAAGCTGATAAAGAGAAAGAGAAATTAAACAAAAAGGAGATGATCGACATCTGAGGCAATAGGGGAATAAGAAGTAAACCATGCCCTTGAACGCTCAGTAGGATAAAAGGAATACTAGAAAGAGGTTAACATCGACAAGCCTGCGGACTATCTATGCGGAGACATATTATGTAGGGTGGAAAAAGTCAAACACAAAATAGATTACAATGAAATAAAATGCATTAATGTACACTGACAAACACTGGAAGTAAATACAAATGGTATAGATATTTGAGTTAACACTCATTGTTTTTATCTCCTCTAAACTTTTGCACACGATCATACTAACAGCTATTATTTATTAAAGTCAATTTAGTATTAAAACCAAGATGACAATTCAGATGTCCAAACTCCCAAGCAGAGAACTGCAAAGAACACCTTATTTTCCATGCTGAAAAACATATTCTATCTCAAGGCAGTAGAAGAATAAAACAAGTTACTGAATCACATACAAATGAAATGCTATTCTGAGCAAAGAAACTAAAAACAGGGCGGGAGAATAAGGGAAGACCAGTATATAAAGGAACTGTTTCTTTCATATCTTACTGGTGACTGGGAATTGCTACAAGTTTTTGGAAGAATAATTTGGCAATATGCATCAAAATACTCAGAATCCTCTTGACCCTGCAATTATACTTCGAGAAATTTATTCTAGTAAGTAATCAGAAGTGAATCAAAAGTTTTAACAGGAAGATATGCTTCTTCAAATATTATCTAAAATAATGAAAACTTACAAACAACCTAAATCACCATCAGTAGGGGATTGTGTTCAAATAATCACACTCTCTAAAGCTATTAAATGGTATTGTGGAATATTTAATGACATGGAAAGTTGTTCATTATAAATTAAAAAATAAGTTCCAAAAATAGTATGTTCTTTATACTGTTAGTGGATTGTGAATCAGCATTTGCTTTCATTTCCTTTCCCACTAAAATGACAAAAACAAACAAAAAACCCACACACAAAACAAAAACTGGGAATCAGAATGGTTTTGAACTTCTTTACAGCTGCATTGGAAGCTAGAGGAAATTTGAGTAATGCTTTAAAATTCTGGAGGAAAATTATTTCTAACCTAGAATTTTGAAACTAAAGCAAAAATATTTTCAGACTACAAAATATGAAAAAGTTTATCCCCATCCAACCATCTCATAAAACTCCTAGAAGATGTGCTCTACCAAAACAAGGGCATAAACTGAGAAACAGCAAGCAGGAGGTACAAAACTCAATAAAGAGAGAGGCAAGTTAAGATCCCAGGGCAGCAACTGTGAACCAGGAATAGACGATGGTGCGGGCGAGAAGGCTCTAGGAGAAATTTCTTAAGGAAGATGAAACGGATGTATCTGAATATACTGAGAGGACATTTAGATAACCAGACGAAAGTTTGGGTTGAAATAGGAATAGAAACATAGAAAACCAAGCAAAGAAAAATATAAGATCATTATTAACTCTATAGAAATCAAAAGTCTGTGTAGGAAAGGCAACATATTCATAGCACACTATACCTGTAAATATTACCTACATAGTTACTACAATGTAAACAGTAAATATTGAATAAAGAAAAATACAGTATAACTTTATGGAACAGATGGAGGTATAGGAGCAGTGTGTTGGAGAGTAGATGAAAGAGTCAGATCCTCGCTTCCGTAATGAGAAGTCAATAGATATGGAGGTAAATTCCAAAAGGGTCCTTGAAACATTTAAGGCAATTACCCCTGGTAAGGGAAAGTGGGTGGGGAGGAGAATCACTGTTTTTCCTAGTAGAGCTTATAAAATGAAAACTGAAACTAAACAAAAGAAAAATAAACAATTATAATCCAAGAGACCACCTTCACATGTGCCCATCCATCATAGTACCTATCATGATTTATTGTAATTACTTGTCTAATGTTTGCCTTCAGTGAGGTCAGGGACTGTGTCTGCTTTATTTTTCACTTTTCCCAAGTACCTATTATAGATATAGAAGCTCAATAAATATTTGTGGGATGAATGAATTTTTCTTTGACAAAATGTACATACTGATATAGGAAAGAGAGTAATGTTCTATAACAAAATAGTAGTTATCACTTGGTGGTAAGATTACGTCTACTTAAATATTTTCCTATGTTTTATAAACATTCTTTAATATGCATTACTTTTATAATAAAACATTATTTGAAAATCTATTTAATGGACAACATTGGGACTAA
Organism: Hipposideros armiger; assembly: GCF_001890085.2. NCBI lineage: Eukaryota > Metazoa > Chordata > Mammalia > Chiroptera > Hipposideridae > Hipposideros > Hipposideros armiger. The sequence continues at coordinate 1,129,019 of NW_017731783.1, forward strand.
CTACCAGTTTCAAAACTGAAACACCTCATGGAAAAATATAATCATTTCAAAACGACTTAAACATGGAATTCATGAGAAAAATCTAAGTTACATTTATTCTGACTCAACTTTAAAAAGAGAAAAGATAAAGTGATATAGAAAAAAAAGACACCAGGCCGGCCGAGTGGCGCGATGATTAAGAGCTGGCTTGGGACGCCAGAGGGCCCCGGTTCGGATCCCACATATGAGGGCCAGTGACACTGCGCTGAAGAACAAAACGACAGCAACTTGTCTGTTCTCCTTCCCCCAATTCCCCAGCGCTGTTCCAATTCCCCAATAAAAAATCTTAAAAAAAAAAAGACCAAAAAAAATGTAGCCATACAAGTCATTCTCTTGATGTCACACTTAAAGGTGTACTATAGGTGAAAATGACCATTGCTTTCTTAGCTATTCATGTTTCTGCTACTTCACTTCCAAAACAGAAATTCAGAAACAAATGTAAGAACAATCTCACTGTATGCTTCAAATGTGAGGCTTAGCTTTGCATCTATCTCACCCCAAACAGAATGAGAATGATTCTATTTACCTATTTTTTAAAAAACAATTTTAACTCCTTTAAATTCTGATTTAGAGGAGCTTGTAGATGAAAGTAAAGTAAAACCTAACAATGCATCGATTCATCTTCTCATCTCTGCCTCAGGCTACACAAGTCTGAAACCATCCGCGTCTTCTTCACTGATTTCTAAGGCCTGGGTTTTCCCAAGTTGGCCATAACAAAGCCATTTACTAGCAAAAAGTTTGTCTTCCAATTGCTACTGCTTCTGCAAATAAATTTGTGTGCCACATGTGTCTACTGCAGGCATATATTCATGTTCTTTGAAGATCTTGGAAAGCTCAACACTGTAAATCATAAGTCCTGTTGTTTGAAGAGCCCTGGAAATATTAGTGGGGCCCATGCACAGCAAGTACAATACAAATCAGAAGTTACCCGTGGGTTTCTTGAAGCTGTTTCGAGGCCGAGCAGGCGTGGGGCGTGGAGTCTTCATGGGATCTCTGGAACCTTCTTGGCAATCTGCTCCTCTAAAGCCAGGGCAGCACCTCCATTCCAACTGTGACACCATCTTGTACCTGGTGACATATCTGGGTCTGAAGTTCACACGATACCTGCCAAAGAAAAAGGCGGCATCTCTCTTTACTGGCTGCTGTTGGAAGTACCTCTGGTCCTCCCAGAGTTGGGCCCTAACGAAGAGGATCCAGGTCACTCAGGGCCTTGTCTGTTCTCTCCAGGCTGAACTGGAAAAAAAGTCACTGCTCTCCTCAGTCCAGCCCTGATCCCCTGGGGCTCAGCCAAAATCCTATTGGCCTCCTTCCTTCATCGTTTAGATCCACCAGCTCCCCTCCCACTAAAGTCCCGGGAAAAGAAAACTTAGAAAAACTTGGCCCCACAATTCCCATCGGACACGGACATTTTTTTACAAACTGAGCTTTTGTTTCGCCAACAAATTTCTTCAATTCACTGCTTTGTGGAGATGTTGTCATGTGTCACTTAGAGTTGTTTTGTTCTGTGTTTTAAAGAAACATCCCTGGCATCCTTGTCTCCCATAGCATCCAGATATTTATCCCAGCACCTTCTGTCCCTAAACTAGCACAGGTAGCAGGCTGTGATCCTTTGGAGATGGCATCTGATGCTATTTGTGTTCAGATCTTTTTAAAAAGATGTCCTGATTCATACAGCTAATGACAGAAATAAGGAGGCAGAATTGGAACCATTCAAAATTCCTCTTTAAAACTTCACGTTCCCTGAAACACTTTCATATTACACAGAGGCCCTTCGATGACCTGTAAAATCCTCCAGACCGAGATCTGGGGGTGGGCCTAGAACAGACAGTGACAGTCTAGCAGCCCCTGGGCACTCAGAGGGATGGCTGCAAGAGTGCAGCTCAGAAGCAAGCCAGGTCTTCAATTTACCCCAATTCCTGGCTTGGAACCATGACTCTCTTGAACCTCCTCCCTTTCTCTTCATTTTAAACACCAGCACCAGCAGTTGTCTTTCAGAGGGCCAATTCCCAGAAAAGAAAGAGGCTTTGTATCACTTCCCTACGGTTGCTGTATGATGCTGGGGGTGGGGCAGGGTTCGCCTGGACCAGTTGCCAGGTGACCTGCGGCCCTTGCACTAGCCAAACAACCCCATCTCAGGCGCCAGTCTGGTGGGCGGAGTTCAAAGGTAGGTTCCTGAGAAAATTACAGATTACTACATGTAATGAACCTTTGGCATCTTCCATGAGGGTCGAAACCACGTCACCTAAAACCTCAAATGTAAGGATCTACTCTACCACCAGGACAGGTCAAGTGTCCCTTCAGAATTCCAAGAAAGCCCTGACAGTGCTGCCCCAAGTGTTAGGGTCCCAGTTCCTCTCATTGTCCCTGTTTCACTTTGTCTTTTAAGGCGGTGGTTCTCACCTTGGCCGTGCATCAGAATCACCGGGGAAATGTAAAAAACTACCAAAGCCTGGGTCTCACCCTCAGAGGTTTGGATTTAATTGGTCTGCAGTGGGTCCTGGGCATGCAGATTTTGAGAAGGTCTGGTGGGAGCCTTTTTCAATGAGAATTGAAGAGAAAGACCAATAAACAGAAAAGAAGGGCTGCTCCAGGAGTGAGGGGTAAGAAGGAGGGTAAGACCTCCATCCTAGGTGCCTCATTCTCTCTCTCTCATTCCCACATCCCCCATTAAGGCGCCACAATTCAGATTTTCCTCTTTTCACAAAGGAGAAAACAGATTCATGGAGGCTAAGTAACTTGTTCAAGTTCTAATGGCCAGGAAGGGCAGGGCTGGGATTTAAACCCAAGTGGTCTCCCCTGTATCCCACATGGCCTCCCAGCATGCAGAAGCAGTGAGTCTCTCTAGCACTTGCCCTAAATTTGAAACGGCCTCACCCACCCAGATATGTTCTAGAAGGACATCTGAATAAGAAGGCCCCCCCATTCAGCAAACATTCTCCTGAGTGTCTAATTTGGTCCAGGTACACGCAAGGCCTTGGCTCCGACCATCCACCTACCAAAAGACTCTCCTGTGTGGTCCTAGAAACTATAAAAGAAAGAAAAATTCCACTTCATTGTTTTGAATGCTCAAGTACAGCATAATGCTGGAAAAATGTGTAATCTCAGAAAAACTTGGTTCCTCTGAGCATTTAACACTGAATGTGAAAATGTGTTTGCTCTTGGGTTTTATTCATGTGCCAGTAGATGACAGCCCATATTAAACCCTTTTGGATGTGGCTAAGCCAGGACTAGGAGAGCAAAACATGAGGCTCGGATGCCCTGGGGAAGAGGGATGACCTCCTCCTATCCCACTCACAGGGCCTTAACCCCTCGCTGCTAGGCCGGGCGTAAGAAAGCTCTTGCTTTTTCAATGCACTTCATTCTTTTCTTTTAAGCCTGTTATTATTTTGGAGCCAGCTCAGAACTGAGGGAAGCACCCTGGAGTTCCCGTCTTCCTCTCCGCCCTCACACACATTCCCCACTCCCACCCTTCCCCTAACTGGCTTGCTGTATAGGGTTTCCAGTTTCAGGCAATGGAGTTCAGGTTGACAGTGTCTCTAACAAAAGTTGTCAGGTCCAGCATGTGGAAGAGGCCTTCCCAGTGACAGCTGAAAACGATCAGGTGGCCACTCTAACTGTGGGAACGCTAACATTCCACTTCTCCGTGCATGATGACACAGATTCCAGAGCCGGCCTCAAGAACTTGGGCCTCAATTTGGGGAAGAGGAGGGGAGGAGATTAGGGGTTCTCCAGCCCCACAGTCCTACTGGGATTTCCCCACAGAAATGGGGTTCCTGCTTCCATAGGAGCCTAATGGGAGGTTCCCCAGAGATGAGGAAGAACCCATTAGGATTTCTGGACCCCCTCCCCCCATTAGCCAGGGCACAGGATGATATCCTGGCCAGGGAGCTTTATAAAAATGCCTAGGCCTTTACCCCCAACAATTCTAATTTTAATTGGTTTGGGGGCAGGGGGCACCCAAGCACTGTACCTTTCAAAAACTCCCTGAGTAATTGTCAAGCACCGCCAGAGTTGAGAAGCACAGCCCCAGACCCAGGGAACCCATCCTCCCCCAGAACTAGGAGCTGGGAGCCTCTGAAGCAGTCAGGGCTGAACAACCAGGCAGGGAAGCGAATAAAGCCAAAGCAGCCCACGAGATACCAGCGCCCTTGGGCTGGGAGTGCACAGAGATGCTCAATAAATACTTACTGAATCAGCTAACTCACTGCACCCAGCTGGGGGGCACCGAACCCAGAGACTGACAGCCAAAACGATAGCCAGGCTGTGCTGGGAGAACTAGAAGGCTGGCTCAGGCTGCAGCCTTGGCCCCCATCCCAGTTGCAGGGCAAGACTGTAACAGCATCCTGTCCCCATAGCCCAGGTACACCACGGCCTCTGGCACCCTGTGGGGGAGGGGAGGCCTGGAGGCTGTGGCAGTGATCTGCTCCACCACCTGGGCCTGCCCCTGACCCCTGCCTCAGCCACACCCACTCTCCCCAACGCTCCTCTCCCCAAAACGTTTTTTTGGGGTGAAAGAAGGGTTCACCATTTTTACGAGTTCAGCCTCTCTGTTAAAGACACCAGACTGGCCCAAGGAAATTCTAATGATTAGGAAGGTGGAAAGGACTGAAAAAGTTGAAATAGAGTTCAGGGACGACATGAACATGACTAGAAGTGTCCCTATCGAATAGAAGGTGACAAAATGACTATGCCTCCATTTGACATTAGCCCACAAGGACTCCTTCCTAACATGCTTCAATTCACGATTGCATTTGCTTGTGCAATGTTCTTCCCTGCAGACCATAAGCCCTGTCAGGGCAAGGATGCCTGTGGGTTTTGTTCTCTACAATATCCCTACTATTGAACACAGTGTCTGTCCTATTGTAGGTGCTCAATAAACAATTATTAATCAATTGATAATTGATTAATCAAACAATAATTAATGATACTAGGTCTACTTCTGACAAGGTTTTGAGGAGTTCAATGTCCATATTAAAAACTCCAGAGTTATCCTCAGGTCTAACCCTGAGCAGATGTGCATCCCAAGTCTTCCCAGAACCAAAACAAACTCCAGGGTTCTCAGGTCATGATGAACTGGATAAGAATTACACACCAGGTGACCTAGAGTTGTGCTGTCTGATAAAGTAGCCATTAATCACATGTGGCTTTTTACGTTTAAACTAATTAAAATTAAATAAAATTGAACATTTAGTTCCTCAGTCACACTAGCCACATTTCAAGTATTCGACAGCCACATGTGGCTAGTACATCTCCATCATCACAGAAAATTCCACTGGACAGGGCTAGCCAGCCTAGAGTCATGAAATGGTCAAGGGAAGAACAACAGGCACATGCCTGTCTGTTCATCTCTGGATTTCTATCTCACATCCACCAGTCATCTTTCTCCTCCCACATCCCTAGAGCTGCAAGTAGAACATTTCTCTGAAAATTAACCACACATCACTGGCAGAGGATCGTCTACATTCTAGACAGCTGTTCCATAAGGTAAGGCTCTTTTCCCTGCATTTAGTATTTACCTGAATTTTAACATAAGCCACTCCAATTGCGCAAATCGAAAGCCCGGTGACCCACTGGAGACACTTGCTCGACCAATATTTCTCTCAAAAACAGACTTTCTAGTAAACTCTTCTTTCAGTCACTGGCTTGCCCTCAAAAATCTGGAGCCAACTCTTCTTGCTTCATTGTGCATGTGTGGTGCTGCGCAGCGTTGACTGGAATGGGACTGAGAGGATAAAAAAGGAAGCCAGCTAGAAGAGGTGCTTCCCTCTCTCTGGTAGGGAGCACCCTGGGCCTGGAGAGCTAACCGCCTGCCCGGGGCCAGGGAAAATGAGCATGTCCACGCGAGAAGTCATTTCACTGAGTTTCAGAATGCTCACCCAGGGCAGACTTGGTTATCTTGCATTCAGCTACTACAAGTTTTCCACAGTGCAGAAGTTCACTCCAGCCACAGTAATT
>NW_017731783.1:1136937-1138969 GCF_001890085.2 Hipposideros armiger
GGCGACTGCCTCACCCAGGAAGAGCACAATGATAATACCAACTTGGGCCAGTAAAGCGACATCCTCCACAACTAGACTGAAGAACAAAAGGACAGCAACTTGTCTGTTCCCCTTACTCAATTCCCCAACGCTGTTCCCCTTCCCCAATTCCCCAATAAAATCTTAAAAAACAAAAACAAAGTGGCTCTGCACCAGCAGAGGAGACACTTGTCATCTGATCCACCCTGTCCTACTGACAATCAAAAATTGGCCATTTGGAACCATGTGCATCACAAAGATAAATATCTGCAATCTGAGGAAATGACTCTGAGTCACAAGGACCCTCCCAATGCTAACTTGCCACAATCTGAAAAAGTTTCCCCACAGAAATAAACTAAAGGAACCAAAGGGCCTTCTTCTAGGTTCAAGCACTCAACACAAAAATTAGAATTTTTATCTTATCTTTTTCCCTTACTTTACATACTTTTAATTATATTTCTGCAAAGAGAAATTAATGACATGAAAAAATAAGAAATGTGAAATATTTTTCTTGACTCTTTAGGAAAATCCATCTAAGTTTTAAAAGCCTGAATGCTTGGGCAAATATACTTCTGAAATACAAAATGTATTCAATGAATCTAAAAGTCAGGTTGATGAGCCATGATGAAAATCAGATTACAAGAGAGATTTGGACACATTTTAAAATAACAGATCCTGCACCAAAGCAATGTGTTCAAAATGAAAATGTACATATAGGAGACTGTCTGTTTCCCAGTACAAAGGAGCTATTTGCTGGAGAAACCACAATTGTAGCTGCTTATTTTTCTGCTTCCTCTTGAACTAATTTCCTTATGTATTTAGAGTGGCAAGTTAGGTATCAAAACCTAAAATCCTCTTTACTTCTCAGTAGTTTGCCCTGATCATACAGTGTAATAAATAAAAGTTTCCCCTGCAATTCTCCACCCTTAACCCTGAGGATAGAGCAATTCTATAGTCTGGAAGAAAGGTGATTTAGGAAAACCACCGTGGCCCCACTACAAGACTCAGTCCAATTCGAGGACATAGCAATGAAGTTGTTACTCTTAGATTTACTATAAGAGCAACCAGAACCGCCCTTCTGACAAGCTTGCATTGCTAAAAATGACATCATCTCCAAGTGCAGGGCCTACCCAGACCATGAAATACAGTTTATGTATGAGTTCCCATGAGTCCACATTAGTTTTAACGTCCTCACTTTGGGAGATATATTACATAACCCAAGTCTGTGCCATGATAGTGGGGAGGAGGGACAGGCGAGTGGGGTGTCCCCCAGGGCCCCAGCTAATCGTGATGGCTTCCTGGAGGGCTGAATAATCTAAGATTAATAAAGGACCACATTCTCCCAAAGAATTCTTTTGGGACGGGCCATTGCTGCTGCAGGCTGTTTTCCCCAAATAAATTCTATACTATTCCATTTCTCAAACTTACATCATGTTTCCTCATTCCTGGAGACAGAGTCACAGAAGGCTCTCCTCCCTGTCGTTCCCCACGCACTTATATTCAGTGTTCCCACAGTGCAGGCCATGAGAACATCTGCTGGCCTCAGCCTTTTGCATGATGCTCACCACAAATATGACTTTCTGTGGTTTGGGGATCCAAACCTTTCTTTTCAGAGCTACTGAATAAACTGTACTTTGATTATTTCCTTTTTTTTTAAGAGAAAAAATTATTTCCTCAAATTCTCCTATAAAGTCTCAAAACTTCAAAATCCTTTTTCCTGTGTTTCTCTTGACTGGTTTGCAACAACCATCCCTCCCTTCTTAAGGATCTGAGTCACTCTCTTCTTCCTCAATTCCATATCCTCCAGCCACTCTTCAACTTGCAGCTATCCACCCAATGTTCTTGAAAAAAAAGCTTTCTTGAAAAAAAGCTGCTTTCTGATACTAAAAGGGAATTGGCTATGACGTTCCTCTGTATTTACGTCAGACCTTTGGGTAAAGACCATGGATGCTGGCAAGCTCTTACACAGACCACACCTGTAACTTGGTGCAAGTCACTTAGAAGCTTAGAAAAT
>NW_017731783.1:1142484-1144154 GCF_001890085.2 Hipposideros armiger
AGTGCTAGAGAATGTTGTCTTGACTATCCAATAATATATCTCAGTTAAGTAGAAACCAAAACAGCATCATTAAATCTTTTTCAGAATTTCAAAATGAGGATTTAACTAAAGTCTTTTTTTTTTTAATGTATTGGATTACTCTTCAGATACACACCAATTATTTTGTCTATTGGGAACTCAGGCCTATAGTTATTTTTGTACTTTTAAAGGTATGAATCAATGATTAAGAAAGACAGTCAGAACAATTTTTATAACCACCTTCAAATTGGCATTCGATATAAAATAACACAAAATATCAAAGACATAAATTAGCAATTTGAAAGTCAGACAGTCTACTCATGGATTATTATTTTCCCAGTGACACTTCTGACAAAGACTGTTTAGAAGATAACTTGCTATTTGGTTCAGGAAACGAGCCATTTAAGGAACTTCTGCTTTCCCTCTTGTGCGTCGGTGAGCAGGGAATCTGTGTTATATCTTTCTAGTTGTTTTTTACAATGATAGCACAGAATGACTCGCAATTATTTTGAGAATGGCCAGAAGATGATGCAACGTGTTGGGATGGGAAAAGGGTGCATCATTTATTATGACCAAGCCAGGGCCTGACCTGGCGTTGTGGTCTCTAAAGTTGCTGCCCCAACTGAAACCAGCTGAAGACGTCGTAGGCCACCTGACACACAAACCCAGGCCTGAACACTGTCAGGACAGCAGTCCAGATTCGAGATTCTGGAATGTGCACAGTACTCAGAAAAGCTCCCTGTCCAAGGTCTTCATTCCACCAGGATGTGAGGTCTCTTTGGGTTGAAATTGACTGAGACAGAGAAACACTTTAATGGTAAAAAGATCCTAGTGAAGGGTTGAATTGTGAAACAACTCATCCCAGCCCTGAGTTCTGTTGCAATCACTGCCACAGTTTTGGAGTCCATTTTCAAGATAAGTGGAAAAGCCTGTTAGCAGAAAAACAAGTGGCATTTTCACCACTATGGTTTAGAAAAAATTTAGGCTCTTATCTCATAATCCTTTAACAGCATCCCTGTTGAGCAGTTGTTGGAAACAACATGAAGCAAGGGGGAAATCTCTAGCACCTTGTTTGATAATGGACTATGAGCAAATCTCTGTAAAAGATCACCGGACTAATCTCACACATTTGGCAGACACTGTGCAATCACAAATGTATATGAAAATGGGAAGTTAGGAAAAAGTTGAGAAGCCTCATAGTAAATTTCCTTTCATCAAAATGACTAGCTTGAGAAGGCTTCACCTAAACCATGTGTCTCTTAACCAAATTTCTGTTAACCAAATGCACAATAAAATATACTGTGCTGAAAGGCTGACGCTGCAAAGACTAATTTCTAGGCGTATTCCCTAATCTTCTAATATTTTTTTTAGGTGGAAAAAAAATAAAAACAGCAGCTGGGCCCTGACACACCCAGAAAAGTTTCCTTGCACAGCATTTTCAAACCAGAAATTTAGTTAGTTTGAACCCTCCCCACTTTTCAGCACCCATCACCACTTTAAAACAGGAAGAAAAGAAGAAAACTTATTGGTGAATTTCACTTTAAGCATTCATTATTTTTCCTCCAACGCGAACTACTATCACATTGAAAACTACTGTGTTCCTCCTCTCTTGATCGTACCAGGAAAATCATTCTGCATAAGAAGCAGTCACA
>NW_017731783.1:1146234-1149118 GCF_001890085.2 Hipposideros armiger
AAAAAAAGGAAAGAAAAAGCTTTTCCTGGCTGAGATTGCTCCCTAATAGACAAATTTTCTTCCAACTGAATGACCATCTGCTCCCTTGGAATCTGAGAATTATGGGAGTTCTGGAAACTCAGCACTTAAAACTCACACCTGCTGCAAATTTGCAAATTCTTAGTCTGTGTTATCACAGCAGAACAGGCCCCACTAGTTGGCCCCTTCCAAATCCCTCCCACAACTGAGATTTTTTTTAAAAGAGCTAATAGGTAAATTTCCACTGAGATGCAACTCACCCAAGAAAGGGGGTGGGGCAAGGGTGGATACATGCTGCTATGCCCAAGTCAGTTTGTGGTGTCAGAGGTCAGGAAGCTCCAGCCAGACCTACAGAGCCTCAGCCCTGGGTTGGGAGGAAAACGAATACAAGAAAACAACGCTGCCTGACATCTGGGATCCTCCGATCCAACAAGGCAACAGCAAGGCAGCTGCCCCGCACACAGGACGCCCCCAAGCGCCTCCAATACTAACAGCAGTTGGCTGGACAACTGCGAGCTGAGTACAGCTCAGTGGGAGGTTCTGTAACTATCTGGAATTACTGCCATGATCATCAATGATGCATTACACACAAAAAATGCCTAGTCCAAGAAGGAGTAGAAAGATGGTGCTGTTTCTACCACTGGTACACCAAAACAACACCAACCTGAGCAGAGTGGTTCTGTGAAGCCTCAGGCCTTCACCTCCTCCCTTCCCATCTCACCAGAGGTGCCAGCATCACAGCACACTGGGGCAGGCATCACACACACACACACACACACACACACACACACACACACACACCTCGGGGTACTCATCCCAAGGTGCGGGTTTAGACAGCAAGGGGTTGCAGGGGTATGGAGAGGGAAGAGCCTAAGGTTTGGAAATAACAGGCTTGGATTTGGATCCGTGCTCTGCTACTTCCTAACTACATGCCCTCCTGTAAAGTGGGGATAATGCCCCCCAGGGGTTTCTGTAAAGATGGAAGGCAATGAACGCAAAGGGGCTCATTAACTTACATCGATGCGCTCCACGGAGATATTCTTACCAAGTCAGGCCCTGGACAGTGCATTAAGCTTTCCAGGAAGGTCATCCAAACCAATACCCATAGAAGGAATTGTAAGTTGCTCACATTCCCATGTCTTCCAAAATGTGTCCCTAAACCCAGCTCATGACCAAGACAGACCCTCTCCATGCTTATGTGCTGCTCCAAAGATCGCAGACTCAGAGACATGGACCCGCCAAGACCATCCTAGTGCAACATGGGTGACAGTCTGATAGTAACAGTCTGGCAAACTGGCCGAACTGCTAATGGTTTTTATGATTAATCAGAAAAACTCTTCAATGCAATGAAATTTTAAAAGCGATGGGGCTTTCTTAATATGGAAGTATAAAGTAAAACAGTGACCTCAGAGGGGAAAAAATCCTTAGAATTAAGAATTAGGAGTAAATGGTAAATCACTACCATCCAGCTTTATGCTACTTTAGAGTCTATGAACAGCTGTCCCCTCCCTACAGATGTCTACCTGGTAATTCCCCTGAGTTCCTCCTCAAGTCCTAATCAGCTGCCTTTAGGATTAGCTGAGGGAAGACAAGTTGGTTTCTGTATCTATCCTGTGCCTCAGGGATCCAGACCCCTCCTCACATCTAGTAACNTAAAAACACAAACCATGGACAGTTGTTCAAACTTACAGCCTCCATGACTGAAAACTGAAAGACAAACTCAGCACATATGATTCTTAACAATGGGAGAAAAGACAAGCTAAAAAACATGGCTCTTCCCAATGGACTTTAGTTGATTATGATCTGTCAATGTAGGTTCATTAATTGTAACAAATGCACCACTCTGGTGGGGATGTTGATAATGGGGGAGGCTATGCATGTGTGCAAGAAGGGAGTATGTGGGAAATCTCCGTACCTTCCCCTCAGTTTTGCTGTGAACCTTAAGCTGTTCTTTAAAAAAAAAAAGAAGTAAAAAGCCTCAATAGAAAAATTAAGCAACAACAAGTGTTGGAGAGGCTGTGGAGAAAAAGGAACAACCCTCATACACTATTGGTGGGAATGTAAATTGTTACAGCTGCTATGGAAAACAGTACGGCGGTTCCTCAAAAAATTAAGAATAGAATTACCACATGACCCAGCAATCCCTCTCCTGGGTATATACCCAAAAAATCTGAAAACATTTATCCGCAAAGATGTATGTGTTCCAATGTTCATTGCAGCATTATTTATTGCAGACAAGATATGGAAACAACCAAATTCTCCTTCAATAGATGACTGGATAAAGAAGATGTGGTATATATACAACAATGGAATATTACTCTGCCACAAGAAAAGATGAAATACTGACATTTGCGACAACGTGGATCTTGAAATTATTATGCTAAGTGAAATAATTCAGACAGAAAAAGTCAAGAACTATATGACTTCACTGATATGTGGGATATAAAACTGAAAGCAACAAAAGAACAAGACAAACAAACAATGAAACAAAAACTCACAAACACAGACAACAGTTTAGTGGTTACCAGGGGGTAAGGGGGGGGAGGGGGTGGTAGAAGAGGCTAAGGGGAGTCAAATATGTGGTGATGGAAGGAGAACTGACTCTGGGTGGTGAGCACACAATGTGATATATAGATGATGTATTACAGGATTGTACACTTGAAACCTATATAATTTTACTAGCCATTGTCACCCCAATAAATTTAATTTTTTTAAAAATGAACAACAACAAAAAAAGAAACAACCCACATGCTCTCTCTTCCATTCGTTCAGAAAACATCCTTTGGGTACCTATCAGGTGGTACACAGGCACCACACTATAGCTTTCCTTGAACCAACAGTACCCAATATGAAACAATCATACTTA
>NW_017731783.1:1154414-1166727 GCF_001890085.2 Hipposideros armiger
CTCTGACAGAGAAGATCACTAAATTCCAAAGTGACAGAAAATCGTCATAAGAATTAAGAATTCTTTACACATAAAAATGGTATTACTAATTCAAGGGAATGGGCTTTGAGTTTTTTCCAGAAGCACACTTTTCACAGCATCCCCTTATGACAAGTTTCAGAGTGGTGGCTGAGCTCAGGAATATACGTGTGAATGTCCCAAAGAGGCCAAGTTTACTGGCTCACACAGTTATCCTCCATAACACCAGCCTTCCTACTAGCCTAACAACCCAGACTAATCAAATAAAATCTGCCCGTGTTTTATTAAAATAAGAAACCCTGTACATCATAGTAGTGTGAAAAATGATACAGTTCATTGCATTGTAGCAAATGACAGTTAAGAGATTTCAGCATGTGAGCACACAAACATGCCCACAAACAGTTCTCAATCACTTTTATATGGGAATTGCCTTTCATAAAAGAAGGTGTAAAAGTTCTTTATAGTTGAGTATTGTGCAATCTACTGAAGGCACACAGTAAAACAAACAAACACAATCTCCACTGCTACAGGGACAGAGGCCAGCAGCCCTACATTTGGAAGCAGCTCAGCCACCCATTGTCATGTGATCACAGGCAGGGCACATCTCACGTCTGTCTCCTTGCTGATAAAATGGAGACGATGGTATTCATCTTGAAGGGTTGTCGCAAGAATTAAATAAACTAATATATAGAATGAAAATCCGTAACACAGTGCCTTGCCCTCAGAAGGTTCTTTAGTTTCAGACAAGTGATTGCTCAAAATGCCCACATATCCTATAAAAACCCTCTCTGATCCTAGTTTCACACATTGATACCCAAATTCATAATCTGGAATCTAAGGCTCTTCATATATGCAAATGAGCATCATCTAAACTTTCTGGAAATGCCCATGGAAGCTCAGCGCCTAATGACATGGCCAGGCATAAACACTCTCCTCTTATTTGCGTGTACTTCCCGTCACATCCCTTGCTTCCTAGCTGAGTCCCACCTCAGCCTCAGCACATTCGGTCTCTCTCTCCCTTTGGCTTCTTCACGTTCTCTCCTAAAACCTGCAGAGTCCTCTCTCTTGAAGTAATTCTTCACCTTCTTGGCTACTATCAACTCCCTTTTTCTACAAACCCTTTGAAATACATTTGATTCCTAAGTAATTGGGGTTTCCTCATGACACACTCCCTTAATCTCACATGAACTACACCTGTACCCCCACGGACCCGAAACTGCCTCTTTCTGCGTGAGCGAGTCTTCTTGCCTGCTAACACCTCTGGCTTTTCTGGACCTCTTGGGGGGTCTCCAAAATGGAATTTCCTCCTCCAAAATCTAGGCTTTGCTGTCTCCTCTGCCCTGCCTTCTCTTCTTCCTTTCCCTCCATGCCCCCCAACAGCCCACAGCTCAGCTCTGCTCCAACTCTATCAAGGCCTCACTGGCTCACACTTGCCGTTCCCAGATGCCCAGCTGTCACCAGCTGCACAAATTCATTTCTAGCTCCAGCATCTTGGTCAACCTCCAGTCAGTTCTATACAGGCAAGCCTCAGAGATACTGTGGGTTCACTTCCAGACCACCACAATAAAGTGAGTATCGCAATAAAGCAAGTGTTAATCTTTTTGCTGGTGAAGCATCTTGCCTTCGATTTGTAAAAAACACAACACCTGTGAAGTGCATTCAAACAAGGTATGTCTATACTTCTAACACTACCCAGAAAGTAGCCCTCAGTCACTCTAGGACAGCGGTTCTAACCTTTCACAGGGGTCGCCTAAGACCATCGGAAAACACATATTTTCGATGGTCTTAGGAACCGAGACACTGCTCTGCTATCCGTCTCCAGGCCCACTTGCAGATACGCCCACATACGAGTACCCGGCGACCCCTGTGAAAGGGTCATTTGACCCCCCAAAGGGGTGGCGACCCACAGGTTGAGAACCGCTGCTCTAGGATGAGGTTTGAAAGAACCTTCACTGCCACAGGTCACAGGTTTCAAGAATCAAATAATGAATACCTCACCTGACAGTACCTGTGAATTGAGAGAAGTTACTCAGGCTTCTGGACTCATGAAAACCACCCGGGGAAATTCTGTGTCAAACAGCTATTCTTCCTCTTTAAGAATAAAAGAAATGTTTCATCTGCTAATCCGCAAAATTTAGGAAACATTTAGTATTTGAAAAATAAGGTAAACCCTTCCTTTCCTGTCTCTAAAAAACAAAGAAAAAGGTCAAGACTGCATTAGCTGCTTAAGTTAATTTCAAGATTTTCAGCTTGATCAGCTGTAACAGTTTTTATTTTTTAAATTTCACACTTACAAAGCAGTACTTAAAATGTAAACACCCACTTGAGTTGTTTACACTGTTATTATTGAAGAAAAATACTGAGGTCACTTATTTTGGTTTTGTTTAATAAAACAACAGAAACATCTGCCTATTTTATAGCAGGTTTTTGCTGTCCTTCCCATCAGGCGGTGTAAATACACTCCAACTGCTTTTCATTCACCTGCTGATCTGGAGGTGATTCGCCCCCCACTGAAGACAAAATTTGTTTCACTGATTTTTGGTCAAATACAACAATTAAATCATCACTTGATTTTTCAAGCGCTAAAATAATTTCTGAAGAAATTTTTAAAAATTATTTAAATGAAAAGCATTACCTCCCCAAATGAAAAGTTATTTATTTCTGAGCTGTCAAGAGTAAGTATTAAGGTTATAGCAAACCATAGGATGCTGTTCTTGTGGGACACAAATGAAACATTCCTGACTAACAATTCAAATTTTAAATTGTGTTGAATACTTGCATGTCTCTACCGCAACATAAAACTCTTACTTGGTTCTCCATTCACTGATAGCTGGCCATTGACTGTGAGGTCTGCATCTTACCGACTAGAGATGCCGGCAGTGTGAGGATACTGATCCCTCTGACAATCTATCTACCCAACTCAGTGTGACAGCCAGCGAGTCCACTTCAGCCTGTTTCTCTGTGTATTAAAAAATAGGAATCTCTTCTAAGTCCTTGGCCTAACAGGAATTCTCCCTTTCCTGTTTGCAGTTCCCACAGCAAACCAGGGGGTGGGGGGTGGGGGGGGAGGTGTGGGAGGGAGGTGATTTAGGAACCACTTGCACCTCACCTGCCTGAAGACTCGTCTACTGCCTTCTGGAATGAGGTTTCCTGGAGTACAAGTTTCAGTCTGTCCCTTTGCTTTGCCAAAGACAGATCCGCCTACTGGCTATTATTCTTTGCTGTAATGACAACTGTGCTCTAAGACAAGCAACTTATTCTTAGGGGAAAACAATTTCTACTATCACATGTGCTCCCCAACAGCCATTTATTCACATCTGCTCATCCTCTGATATCTGACTTACACAAAAACACAAACACTTGGCTGGGTGACAGTTGAATGAGTATGATGTATTTTACGGAACCCACACTCTGTTGCATCGCTTCCTTTTTTTTTTTTAAGATGGTGAAATCTTTATAAGCAAAAAGATGATTAATTCTTCCCCTTGTCTTTAAGAATCACTCTCTCCTGACAACCTTAGCCAATCCCCAAATCTAACAAAAAAACAATGACACTCTTTAGCAAGCTATTCCTGGAACTTTAGTTTAGAGATCCACCACACTGGAAAATGTCAGTTTTATGGGGGCATCTGGACAAAAGTCGCCTGTTTTAGGACACTCAGTTAATCCTACATTAAACATTTTTAGCAGTACATTTTGGAATCTCTGTGCCCCAGAACACACAATATGGATCTAATTAGGTCCAGCTGCCTTACGTTAGTAATAAAATTGACAGGGAAAAAAAAGAAGTGAGGGCGGGGGCTTTGTTCAATCCTTTCTGTACCCTGGTGATCACAAGCTAGGATCCTCAACTCGTACTCAGCGCCAACACACACTTCTTCAATACCCCGGCGTGCCCGGGACCCCGCTTAGCGCTCAAACTTTTTCAGCTGCAGAGTCTTCACCTGCTCTGGAAGAGATTTAGGGCCGGACTGGAGCCCAACGCTCAGACCCCACCCCCACCCCCCACGTCCCCCCGCGGCGCGCCCCGCAGGCTCTTCAGCTCCAGGACTTACACCAGCGCGGACGGACAGGGCATCTGGTTCCAGGGACAGTTGTACTGAGCCTGAATAAAACTCTCACTTCCTTCCAGCACAGAGCAGCTCACATTCTTGTTCACGATGTAGGCGCACCAGTTCCTGGGGTGAAGGAGAGAGAGGGAGAAAGGCAGGTTGTAAACCCAGGGAACAATGAGACCGGGGGAGAAGGAACAAGCTGATACCGCAGCAGGCAGGGCCAGGGGCAGGGAGATCGTGGTCCCTGCGGAGGAGGGGGTTCGACAAAACAGACCGAAGGGTGAGCGGGTGAGTCTTTGGAGAGCGTGCACCTTTTCCCCACAAGGGACAGTGAGAAGTATCCATGGTCCCAGAGACTCCAATGATTCCTGGGAGGAGTTTTCTGATGGCTCTGCTTTGCGGGACACTCCCTGCGCCCCACGACCCGGGAGGCAGCGCTGCTTGAGGCACTGGCGAGGTCACCCGGGAGGAGGCGCTGCCCAGGGCAAGCCGAGGGGCACCCCTCCCAGGGGCTGCGCATCGCCTCTGGCAGGGCCGTTTCGGGGTTCCCCGACGGGTCAGGGACGGGGAAGCGGGGACCCAGGGCTCTGGGAAGGAAGGAGCCTCGCCGTCCTGGGGGCGAGGAGAGGGGCCGCGCACTTACTTGTTTCTGGCTCCGGGGCGCGCGAGGTGCTTGGGCTGAGGGCCAGCGTGGCACAGCCCCGCGCCGCCCAGGGCCAGCAGCGCCAGCGCCCAGCGCCAGGGCCGCGTTCGAGGCCACATTCTGCGCGCGGCGGGCGCTCCGCCTGCTGGATCCCGAGCGCGGCGAGTCGAGGCGAGAGCGCAAGGCTGAGGGCGGCCAGGGCGCGGCCAGAGAAGGCGGGAGACTCGGGCGCTTCGCAGCGCCCCCACTGCGCTCGGCGGCCGCCCCCTCCGGCTTCTCCCACTTCTGCTTTTCCACCCGGTGCGCCCGCGCTTCTCCTCGGTCCCTCAATGACGCACAGGTCCCCCCGGGTGCCGCCCTCTTTATTTCACTTCCCTCTCCGAAACGTGACTCTCCCTCCACCACGTCTCCCTGTCTCCAGTCCCCTTGCCTCTCGGCAGGGGGTTTGGGGGTGAAAGGGCTAAAGGGTGTGGGAGAAGGGTCTGAGTTACAGAATTTCCAATTACTCATTCCTTTGGTCTCTCCCCAGCAGCCGGGCAACTCCGCCTCCACCTTCCAACAGGCGCGGCCGGGCCCCTCGGGAAGTGGCCGAAGTCGGCAAGTCGCAGTCCTCAAGTTGGGCCTGGGTGCCGGCTTCCCAGTGTGAGAGGGACATCTTTATCAGTCCTTTATCAGACGCGACTCGGATTCCCTCCTCTGGCAAGACGCGGCCATTCCCCCACATTTGACTTAGGAGAGTTTAGGGGGGAAATGAACGCGGATCCTCTTCTCTCTCTTTACTCAACTCTTTTATCCATCCATGTAACAGTTTCCAAGTCCACGTGCAGGGCAGCAGAGGCCAGGAGAAGCAACAGCCCCACCCCCTCCCAACAGCTTCTGAAGCGCGGCAGCAGGTTCTAATACATGCAACACTAATCTTTGAAAGGCAATCTCAGGCTCTGCCTCTGCTGTCCTCCTCTGAACTTTCTTTTTCTATCAATATTAAAGCCATTTACTCCACAACAATCACCTTTGTTTCTTAACCGTTCAGACACCGCTGACCATTTGTCTTTTCACTTGCTTGCATATTTTCTGCCTATTCCTGAGTTACGCTTATCTCCACCAATTTCTTTGGGGGGTGAAGCAACTCCACAGAAGAACGTTACATAAAATCCAGACCAAAGGGTTGTATTTTCAGGGTGTTGGAGAGAGCTATGTATTTGAGTTAACTCGCTGCATCTAACAAACCCTAGAGTGAGGTTATTTGAAGACTACATAGATTAACTGTATTATCTGTGAGCTAACAGGACACTGTTGGCTGTGAATTAAGTGGACAATATAGCTTTGCTGTGTTCCCTACCCTATAAATGAAGCCACTGGTCCATGTTATTCCTAATATGCTTTGATGGAGATGTTGGGCCTTTTGATTTGCAAATAGAAGTTCCCTAAGTAGAAACCTTGCAAGAGCCAAGCAGAAAATTATACCATGTAAGGACATAGTCTGTCCATGAACTCTCTAAATGGAAGATCATGCAAATAATGGACTGATGTAATCCTTGCCTTCAAAAGAGCCACCCTGAGGGGAAAATAACAAAAAGGGACAAAGAGCTGTCTTACATAACCAATCTGTATCTTTCTGTGTGACTGCACTGTCCTTCCATCCTAACATCATTTTTGTTCATGAAGTGTCATAGGGAAGAAACAGCACAGAAATGAAGGAGAGTGACAGAAGGAAAAAAAAAAACTGAAGACAACACACAGGTGTGTATGTTTACAACTAACAGCTAACAACCACAACTTTTCTTCAATACAGGTAATCTCAAAGTTGAGAGTGAAGTTGAACTGGTCAAGTCAAATCTATTTTTTTCCATTAAACCAGAGTCATACTAGAAAGCTGTATTCTAGTCCCAGAGTCTGAAGACTAAGTTTTCATTGAGATGACCACTAACTAATCATCTAAATGACACTTATTGGTAAGTAAATTTGATTCTGAGCATCTATTCCATGCTAGGTATTGTGCAGAAATACTGGGGACTCACGAGTGAGCCAAAACTGATATGGGCTCTGTGTTTCCAGAGCTTCCAGGCATTTCTGTGCATTGAAGGGTGTAAAGTTTCTGAGGTTAATTCAGGAAGACTTGAGGCGAAGACCCCAAGAGATACTCTTTCCTTTCTCTTTTCTAGCCAGAGGAAGGGACACATCAAACTCAGGAACCAGGGAGCCCTCCAGGAGGCAAAGAGAAGCTTTCTGAGGCTAGAGAGCTTAATTAAGCACGTTAGGAAACAGACTAATTGGGCAGGTCATCTGGCCCCAGCCATAAGCAATAATATGGACATAATTGGCAGAATGCTGCAAGTGTGAATTCTTTATAAGCCACCAACTACCTTAAGCACTTGAAAACTGTCAGTTTCCTGTAACAATCTGAAGGAATTTCTTCTGTTTTTAAAAACAAAAGTGCCTTATAGTAACTTACACTTTTGATTTTGTGTCCAACTTACCTGGAGTAAAAATGCAAAGTAAAACTACTTCATAAAACCCATTCCCTCACCCTTGGTCATGATAAAAGATGCTCATCAGGCTCTGCACTTGGGGGCAGGTCTCATGAAGCAGTGAGCCTGATGGACCCCATGATACTCAGACTCTGATTCAGCTGCCTGGTGAAGGAAGATGGTGATCAATCCTTATAGAAGCAGCAGGCAGGTGCATTTTCCCCACCCCCATGCTCAGTCATCTGGGCACAAGACATTTGATCAAGATGAACCGATCTCGCATCAAGGATGTGGTCAAGAGTCATAAGACTAGCTTGCGCATCCCATCCGTCTCATTCCTCATCTTTGCTTTCTAGAACAACAACAACAAAAAAAATCCCCGATTTCTAAATGTACTCTTACGTGTCTTTACTGCTTCTCTGTGCTGCTTATCTAATCATGAAAAAAGAAAGTCCTTGTAGACTGGCTATCTTAAATAAATTTTGATTGCAAAGCAATGCGCCCTAAAAAAATGTTTTACACATTCATAAGTTAGTGATAAGATGCCCTTCATTCTTAAAAAAAAAAAGAGAGAGAGATGCAATTTGGAAGGGAAAGAGAGACAGAAATGTCTCTGAGAAAAATTAACTGGCTGCACTGTTGAGCTTGGTCACTGTTTTGGAATCCCAAGGTTTGGTTTGTGGATGAAAAGAGGCCACATACTAAACCTGACAAGTTCAGGGGAGGCCTGCATGGCAGGTCCTATAAACGCAGACCAAAAGTAACCACATAGGATGGTCTGAGCACAAATATTCCTAACTAAAAGCACGTCATGACTGATAGTCACATCCCTGGCTTCTAACTTCCTTGACAAAGTGAGGAAGTTAAGTGAGCCTGTCTATTGTCTTTTTGCATCTAAGATAACATACCTTTGAAATATCAGAATGATTTCCTTTTCCAGACCCCTCAATGCATACCCACCACACTAAAGCAGTAGACACAGAACCTCTCATTATTATCTTGTTCCCCTCATACCATCTTTACGTGCTGTGTTAATTATTAACGATCCTCTACCCACCAATGTAAAAGAAGTATGTGTCTCTCCGTTTTACTTTTTATCTAATCCAAGAGATTTCCCCACTTTGCTTTCTCCCACCCCTTAATCTATCACCAATGGATTTCATAGAACCCTCCTTATATCTCCTCCTTTGATCCTAATGTATAAAATAAACTGTAAAGTTGCCATTCTCCAGGACATTTTCTCAATCTGTTGAGATTTTGCTTCCCAGCAATTGTCATCAGTTTGGCTCAAACTCATAAAAAACCTCTACAGGTTTGGACATTTCTTACATCACCAGGTTGATACAAATTTGTTTAGCTCCACTTGACATAGGCATTGCATTGGACAAGGCACCTTCAGAATGAATTCAATGAGTCCCCAGACTTCAAAATTTATAAACAACAGCTACTTTCCTGTCTTCTTAAAGGCTTTGCTCAAGTAGACTGAAACAGAACAAAAAACTTCTATTTTTCTTAACTTACTTATTTGCAAATATCCCACTTACTATTGACAAGGAGAAAATTCTAAGACATCCTATATTAAATGACAGCAAGCCAGAGGGTGGAAGGAAGAGACAAGAGAGGTTAATCAGTTAACAACTGCAGGGAAAAACCAATAAAAGACTGCTGGTATTCCTGAATGTGTATTGGAATTTTAAATTAATTTCCAGATAGACTACTTCTGAGATTATCTAAAGCAAAGAGCTAGAAGCCACAGTACCCCGGAGCCTCTACTTCTTGCTTACCTATGACCTTCCCAACCTGTTGCCCACAGCCAATCCATAGGCGCCAACACCTCTTCCTTAGGGACTCTGCACGTCTCCCAGAACTAGCCCTACTTCACCTTCTCCCACCCCATTTATCTATGGCCAATGTAAATTCTATTAAAACAACTTACATCTTTCTTCCCAAAACTGATTCCATAAAAAAGCCCATCAACACCAGGACAGTGGACATGTTTGTCTTTTCTACATAGCCATGCTGCTGGTGGTTCAGACATTATGCCCCAGGACCTGGTATTTTTCTTGCTAGCAATGGCTTAATAAACCCTTTCTTTAAAAAAAAAAAAAAGCTTTTGACTGTGAAAGTTTTGTATTTAACACTATACATAGCTAAAAAATAAAAATCTCAGTATCTTTGGAATCCAAGACTGATATATTTATCAATTGATTGATTCACTGACATTGTTAAAGATTCTGGCCGTTATTTTAATCATCTTTGTTGAGAGATGCCAGAAGCCAATTGTCCTTTATTGAGAATTCCAAGATGGCAGAATAGATAAATATTGAGTTCCAAGATGGCAGAGTAGATAAATATTGTGTGTGCTTCCTTCCGTGAACACATTAAAATTACAACTGAATTATAGAAAAATCAACCTGGAGAACCAACTGAAACCTAGCTGAACAAAAGGTTTATAACTAATGATGTAAAGAAGACACCACCTCAATGCTGGTAGGGAGGGCAGAGTTATAAAATGGGCTGGCTCTAAACCTCCAGGTAGTGAATGAGAATCAGAAGGGGTATCTCAGCTGTGGAGATTCCCCCTGGAGGAATGAGGAACCCCAGCCCCACAACAGGCTCCCCAGCCCGGAGTACATGTGCCAGGAAGAGAAGCCCCCCACAACATCTAGCTATGAAAACCCATGGGGATTCCAACCATCTGGGTGGGATGAAAGGCTGCAGAAAAGCCAAATGTCCTCTTAAAGGGCCTGCACAGACTTGCTCATTCACAGGCACTCACCCTGGACTCTAGTGGAAGGACAGTGACTCAGTGGGCATTGGAGCCATGTGGGGGGCAGACTGGGTTTTGTGGCCTTGGGGCAAGGGCTGGAGGACCCTTGCCATTTTCCCTGTGTGAGGTCCTCCTCCCATGCAGCCGGCAGATGGGCATTATCTTTCCTTTGTTGAGCTCTCCCCTACACTCTGAATCTGAATTGATCTGGTGAGCTCTGCTGGGACCCCACCCCCTCCAACTCCCCCAACACCGCCAGATGAACTTTCTCAGCAAGCAGCCAGCTCCACCCACACTGCACTCTTTCTTGGAAAACTATTGGAGTCCGGTCCCCAGCTGGGTGGTGACTGGCCTCTGTGTGCTCTGAGACTTTTGCTGAGTAGCTACAGGCTCAGCACAGTCACAGAATCAAAATCTACATCAACCTGGTGACTACAACTCTTCCCACTCTAGTGACTCCCTGAGACCCTGTCTCACCCAACTTATGTACTGCATGAGACTTTATCAATGGCTGAATCTTAAGAAAGCTGGCAGGTGGCAGCAGGCCTCGGGGAGTCCTGGATTTTTGTGGAGCTACCCTAAGCCCAGTACTGGTGGCAGGTGTCCTTGGTTCACAGCGTGACCTCTCCCACATGCCTCCAGGTTTAGCGCAGGAAGCAAACAACTGCAGATCACTTTGTAGCTCCTACCAGGTAGTCCCTGGCCAGTCACAGGCAGTGGGTGACTTGGTCCTGCACTGGAGCCCCTCCTAAGAGGCCCCAGAACCAGCATACTTGGAGGTTGGCTTCAGACCACAGCAGAGCACCACCCAATTAGCTCCACAAGTGGCACACAAAAGGGCAGTCTCAACAGGCACTAGTGCCCCCTGGAGCAAATTCCACTCAGTAGGTTAAGCCCCCCCACATAGTAGCCCGTAAGCTGTGGATGTGGCAAAACCCCACAGCCAATCAGCCTAAAGGTCAATCCCACTCACTGACATGCCAATAGCAATCAAGGTTCAACTACAACAGGAGGGCACACACAACCCACACAAGGGACACTCCTGGAGCACCCAGAGCAGGTGACCAGGGAGACTGTGTCACTGGACCCCAGAGGGCACCTACTACATAAGGCCATCCAGCCTAGACTGGGAGACATAGATCTACCTAATACATAGAAATAAACACAGAGAGGCAGCCAAAATGAGGAAACAAAGAAATACATCCCATATGAAAGAACAGGAGAAAACTCTGGAAAGAGAACTAAACAAAATGGAGGCAAACAAACTACCAGACAATTCAGAACAATGGTTATAAGGATGCTTAAGGAACTTAGTGAGAACTTGAACAAAGAAATAGTAAGCATAAAAAAGGACATAGAAACCATAAAAAAGAACCAGTCAGAAGTGAAGAATACAATAACTGAAATGAAGAATGCACTAGAAGAAATGCACCAACAGACCAGATGAAGCAGAAGATTGAATCAGTGATTTGGGAGACAAGGTAGCAGAAAACATCCAATTGGAACAGCAAAAAGAAAAAGGAATCCCTCCCCCAAAAATAGTTTAACAGATCTTTGGGACAACATCAAGCATAACAGTATTCTCATCATAGGGGTACCAGAAGAGAGAAAGCAAGGAATTGAGAACCTATTTGAAAAAATAATGACTGAAAACTTTCCTAACCTGGCAAAGCAAATAGACACAAGCCTAGGAAGAGTAGAGAGTCTCAAACAATATGAACCCAAACAGACCCACACCTAGACACATAATTAAAATGGCAAAGGTTAAATACAGAGAGTCCTAAAAACAGCAAGAGAAAGGCAACTAGTAACGTACTCATATAAGGGAGCCACCAGTAGGTTGTCAGCTGGTTTCTCAACAGAAACTTTGCAGGCCAGTAGGGTTTAGCAGGAAATATTCAATGTGATGAAAGAAAGGACCAACAACTAAGGGTACTCTACTCAGCAAGGCTATCATTTAAAATTGAAGTACAGATAAAAAATTTCCTAGACAAGAACAAGCTAAAGGAGTTCATCACCACCAAACCAGTATTACAAGGAATGTTAGAGGAACTTCTTTAAGATGGAAAAAAAAATCAAAATTATGAATAATAAAATGGCAGTAGCTACATATCTATCAACAATTACTTTCAATGTAAATGAATTAAATGCTCCAATCAAAATACATAGGAGGGCTGAATGAATAAGAAAACAAAACCCTGCTGCCTACAAGGGACTCTCTTCAGATTGAAAGATACACATAGACAGAAAGTAAAGGGATGGAAAAAGATATTTAATGAAAATGGGAATAAACAAAAAAAGCTGGAGTAACAATACTTACACCAGACAAAATCAACTTTAAAACAAAGGCTATAAGAAG
>NW_017731783.1:1167343-1168881 GCF_001890085.2 Hipposideros armiger
TAGTCAGGGGGATCACTTCTTAAATTATATAAATCTCTAACCATTATGCTGTACACCTGAAATTTATACAAAATATTGAATGTCAACTCTAATTGAAGAAATTAAATCAATCAATAAATAAGAAAAAAATTAAGCACATAATTGATTTTAAAAATCCTTATATTGATCAGGAGTGTGTGTCTTAATACATTATAAACTATCACCTGAGAACTTCAAAACTTTGAAAAGTTAAAATCATGCCTTAACTCACACATGAAAAAAAGGTGTTTAAGAGTTCCTACAACAGAGTTAGTATACTGTTCAAAATTAGGCCTCTTCTCCCTAGCAGAGTGATCTTGGACGAATCGACAAGCCTCTTTATCCTTCATTTTCTTCCCTAAAAATAGGACTGCCTCATGTGGCTATTGGGAGGATTATTTGAGTTACCACATGTAGATTGCTTAGCACAGTGCCTGAAACACTGTAAGTGGAGGATAAATATTCACAATTGTTATTGTTACTCACTTCTTCAGCATTGAAACAAATCTGCAATCAGGCTCTGGAGCTTTGTCATCTTTTTGTTGTGCCAACAGACGTGGGAAGCTGACCATTTACTGTAGTTCTTCTTTCCAAATAAGAAATATAAAAAAGTGGCTATCAAGAAGGCACATGCATGACTTAATTAGAATGACCACTTGTAAATGTGATAGTCGGAATGGAATACTGAGCTCTTGACTTCTGCCCCAGTTTTCTTTCTCCTGCTCCCCAAGAGAAGAAAAATAGCTCAGCTTATTGTTTGGGAGATTTCATCCTCTGTATTTCAAAGAAATTTGGTTTAGGACAATTCAGTAAAATCTTTGGGAGGATTAATAACTCCACAAAAATAAACTCAGATCATAAAGCAATTCGATCATGAATAACTTCTTCCTCAAAAAGGTGAAATTAGTTATTAACTCCATATCGCTTAATTTTTTTCAGACGTTTCTTAGTTCTAAGAATGCTTCCTATAGCTAACTATAGGCCAAATACTACATTTGAGAATTTACGGCTGTCACACTTATGGTAGTTTTTGAACACATTTTTTCTTCATAAGAAATAACTAAACAATAGGCTCTTAGAATTTTGTTTTCTTTCCAAGAGAGCTATAATAGCTTAGGCAATAATGTCTTCATATATATGAGCCACATCAAACTATGTTGTAGTTCATCATTTATTTATGAAATGAGAGTTGATTGTTCTGGAATCAACAAAATGTCTTATATAGGCAGAATGAGTTTGATGATAATAAAATAAGTTATTCAATTTTAGCACAATCTTGGTCCATACTTATTAGAATAGTATTCATGAGCAAATTAACTCTTTCTACTATTTCAGTTTGTGGAGTTCTAAACAATGGTTTGAGTATTTGAATACAGTCAATTCTCATTATTTACTGTAGTATGTTCTACAAAGTTGCTGTGAACACTGAATTAGCAAATACTGAGAATTGCTCCTAGGGGAAATACAGGGTACAAGCCATTGGTCACAATGTTTTGTCAACCAATGAATACATAACACTG
>NW_017731783.1:1172091-1174647 GCF_001890085.2 Hipposideros armiger
AAAAAATGTCCCAGAACTCAGTTCCAATGTGTTTCAACCCTAAAAGAATCCTTCTCTTTAGTACTAGGGATTCCAATTTCATAAAGGTTTTTAAAAAATAAATATTTGTAGATTGTTTTTTTAAATGTAAATTTTACCAATTTATAGCATTCTTACCAAAAGTGCATAAATTATAAGAGACTTATGAATGAATTTTCAAAGTGAACACATAAACCAGCACCCAGATCATGAAGCAAATCATGACCAACACCCCAGGGCCCCTCATG
Organism: Hipposideros armiger; assembly: GCF_001890085.2. Lineage (NCBI taxonomy): Eukaryota > Metazoa > Chordata > Mammalia > Chiroptera > Hipposideridae > Hipposideros > Hipposideros armiger. Next base: position 1,172,358 of record NW_017731783.1, read on the forward strand.
GCCTCTTTCAATCATTATCCCTTCTGAAGTGTCACATCAATTCTGACCTCCAACACCATCAATTAGTTCTGAATAAAGGTTTGTTGAATAAAACCTATTTCTTATTCATCTTAGTCATACTTTAGCCCTATACCTAGTACAGTGCCTGGCATATATAATATTACTTGTTTACTAATACTGGTTGAATGTGTGAAAGAAAGTGAGTAGGTGTCTGACTTTTACAAGACAGTTGACCAAATTAACATACTTAATAGATAGGTGGGAAAGTGGCATTAAATTTGGGTGAGAACTGAGATCTGGGGATGCTAACTTGGAAACAGGTTGAAATCTCAAACTTTGAACAGAAGAGTATATTTCAGCTTAATCTTTTAACAAATGTAAACTTGAATAAATCTAAACCTCTGTAAAGTTTTCCTTGGGCCTTTACCAACTCTGCTCACATCATAATCACTGTAAGTGGTGAGGCCAACTTCCAGAGTCTTGTTTCTCTTTTTCACTTGTAAATGGACCCATATGAGAGAGGCCCTCCCAATTGACCAGTGCAGCCAAAAAATGACTATTTTCAGTCCTTCTCCACCCCATTCTGAGACCTGGTCAAAGAACAAAATAAGAGTCACCCTCTCCCTAGGCCAAAGCATGTGATCTCCAGCCAGAGTGCTTCCTGCCCTCATGAATGAGATAATGAGGGGCCAAATAAGGTTTCAAAGGTATATTGCTTTAGAATTACAGTTTTTCTTTTTTTGGTTGTTTGTTTGTTTTTTTGTTTGTGAGTTTTTGTGAAACTTTATTGGGGAACAGTGTGTTTTTCCAGGACCCATCAGCTCCAAGTCAGGTCGTTGTCCTTCAATCTAGTTGTGGAGGGAGCAGTTCGGCTCCAAGTCCAGTCGCCGCCGTTTTCAGTCTAGTTGCGGGGGTGGGGGTGTGTGGGGGGGTGCAGCTCACTGGCCCATGTGGGAATCGAACCGACAACCTTGTTGTTCAGAGCACACGCTCTGACCAACTGAACCAGCTGGCTGCCCCTAGAATTACAGTTTTTCTTAACTGTATTTTTAAAAAGCTGGAATTAAGCACCAAGCATTGCCAAATCATTGCTTAGCAAGAAAGAACTGTCAACTGTAGAAAGAATAAAGGGAAAATCCATTTTAAGCTTTGAACTGCTGTACNGGGGGCATTTTGAACAGTGAAATCACCAACAAAAAGCACAAAAACGCAAAAGAAAATGTAGCACTCTATCATGAAAAGGACACTTGTTTATAGTGAGAGCTAAAACAAGAAGGCAGAGCCTCGCCTTGCAGGACCTCAGCTGGGAATGAGACATTGGGCAAGTCAAGTTTTTCACTGCTCTACGCAAGTCCACAAATGCCCATGAAAGTGCTGTAAGTATTGCTTTTGGAGTTACAAATACATTTAGCGAGTAAGCTAATTCACAAATACAGAATCTATGAATAACAAAAACCAACAGTATTTCAACTTAAATCTGGGAACAATAAAAAAAATGTTGTTTTGGGGGAGGGGGGATGAGAAGGTGTTCTTGAAATTTTGTGATCATCCAATGATTTGTTTTGTCAGTAAGCATATTGAGGAAGTTTTGCATATTGGATACTATACCAAGCAACATGGAAGCCAGAGAAAAAACAGATTTAGTTTTTTATTATCTTTTTTGGATTTTTTAGATTTTTATTGGGGAATTGGGGAAGGGGAACAGTGTTGGGGAATTGGGGAAGGGGAACATCCAAGTTGTTGTCCTTCAATCTTAGTTGTGGAGCGCGCAGCTATCTCAGCTCCCAAGTTCAGTCGCCATCCGATCGCCCGTCATCGGCAGCTCTCGGTTGCTCAGCTCAAGGTGCCGTGTTCAATCTTAGTTGTGGGTGGGCGTAGCCCACCATCCCATGTGGGAGTCAAACAGGCAACCTTGCTGTTAGGAGCACGTGCTCTCACCAGCTGAGCCATCCTGCCAAGCTTAGCGGCAACTCAGCTCGGGCCAGGAATCAAACCAGCAACCCTGTCGCTCAGAGCTCGCATTCTTGAGCAAAGAGCTTGCGCTCTTAACCAACTGAGCCACTCGACCATCCTTAGTCCTTTATTATCTTTTTTTTTTTTTAAAGATTTTTTTTTTATTGGGAAATTGGGGGGATGGGAACAGCGCTGGGGAATTCGGGGAAGGGGAACAGACAAGTTGCTGTCGTTTTGCTCTTCAGTCTAGTTGTGGAGGATGTTGCTTCACTGGCCCAAGTTGGCACCATCATTGCGCTCTTCCCGGGCGAGGCAGATCAGTCGCCGGCTTCTGGAC
>NW_017731783.1:1180627-1183857 GCF_001890085.2 Hipposideros armiger
TTTTCTTAAATGATAGTTTCCTCCAATTTGTCTCTTTGCCCAGAGATATGTTGTACTTTATCCGAGATGAGCCTCAAAGGCACAGTGCAGAGCTAAAGCCCAGGCTGAAGAAACACACAAATCCATTTCATCCATGTTAAAACTAGTCTTCAAAAATAAGAATTTTAATTACAAAAACAAATCCAATTTGCCTGAGGATGGCTAAGGAGGGAAAGGGGTTCTTTTTTCTTTTTACCTTTTTCCAGTTATGTTTGATTAGAAGACCTTAAGCAAATATAATCTTTGACTACTGCGTGGAATTTTCTTCATGCTCAGAGAACTTCAACTCCACCCTCCAGACCTTGGCAGTCCTCATCCTTCTCTGAAGCTTTCCCTGGTGCTTCCAGGCCCTCTCACATGTTTGCAACATACAACTGATGAAGAATTGCTAGAGGAACTTAATAAAGTAACAATAACAAGTCAACAAGAAAAAGACAATCCAATAGAAAACGGACAAAAGACTGGAATCTGTACTCCACAAAAGAAGAAATTCAAATAGCCAATAAAAAATATGCCCAACCTCATTAGTAATCATGGAAGTGCAGACTAACACCTACTTAATTAATATTTAAGACAGATACCACTACATACTACTAGGTTGACAAAAATGTAAAAATCTGACAACACCGAGTGTTAGTGTGACTACATGGCTGGATGTAGTTCAAAATGGCACAACTGCTTTGGGAAACGGTTCTGCATTACTTTTTATATTTGAACAGTCTCATACCCTAAAATCCATTAATCACAGCCCTAGATATATAACCTAGAGAGGATCTTGCACATGTGCACCAGGAGACTTACATTGCAATGTCCCAGCAGTGTTGTTTCTAACAGTCAAATGTTCATTCAAGTAAAATCGTGGCACATCCATATAATAGAATTCTATACTGCAATAAACATGGATAACTACTGATAAGGCACATCAACGGGGATGAGTCTCACAAGCACATTAAACGCAAGAAGCAAGTTAGAGAAGACTCTATTCCATTAAAGTATGATTTTTAAATTTATGTAAAGTTCAAAAATGCCAAAACTTAACTATGTTGTTTATAGATGCATACTAGGTGGTAAAATTATAAAGACAAGCAAGAGAGAAACAAGGCAGGATGATGGTACCTCCAGAGAGGAAGGAGGGGTGAGAGATCAGAGCAGGGTTCATGTTCTTGACCTTGTAGTTATTTAGTTACTAAATGGATGTTTGCTTCACATTTTTATATGTATTATTAAAATAAATGAAAAAAATATATTTCACAATAAGAAAGAATCCTTTAAAAAGCATTCTTGGCAAAATGTAGTTCTGTACCTCCTATCTCCTGATAAAAAGCTTTGGGTGCTGTTTTGAAACACAGAAATAAACGTTTTATGGAAATGATAGTGCATTTGTCTGTGTCTGGAAAGTTCTATATGCCTGACTCCAGTCTTTACTCATATTGAGGCTCAAATAATTTTTTTTACTCTTATTCAGGGTAAAAGAAAACACTATCTTCTGGGGAAGGCTTGGCTCTGAGAGCAGGGCATGGTCTTCATGATCTCCAGATTCCAGACCAAAATGTTATTAAGTCACCGTATTCCCTCTTTTATTGTTTTAGGATTTTTCTCTTCTTTTTTCCTTTCTATTATCTATTTATATTACTCCAAAAATTAGATTTTCTACTCTTTTAATTTTTTGGACTATTAGATTTTNGAGTCCTTTATTATCTTAATTGACTGGGAAGCAAGACACACATGTATGAAATGACTTAGAACACGTACAAAGTTACATTTAGTAAATAAAATATAGCATAGTAAAAACAGTGTGCCTAGATGATGATGAAGGTATAGAGCTTGAGGCAGTCAGAAAAGTTGAATATTAAGTAGGAAAGGCTGGAAAAGTTTGAGTTTAAACTGAGTGTTTTATTTTTGTTTGTTTTGCTTTAAATCAGCTATGATATGGAAAAATGAATGTGATTGCAAGAGAGGAAGTGATTGCAATTAATGTGACTTTGTATGCTATGTTTTTAAAAAACAAAGGCAGGGGCCAGCTGGTAGATTAGCTAGACTAAGGTATGTGGTCTTAGAAGTACCCAGAAAGTAGATGGGGCAGGGAGGCCAGGTAAAATTGAGGAGGAATGAAAGTGAGTCAGTACAGGCTAGTGGAAAAGAACAAACTCCAGTTTTTTTGTTTGTTTGTTTTTGTTTTCCCCTTATCTAAAGCTAGGTAGGGTGACCAGATGTCCTGATTTGCCCAGGCCAGTCCCAGGTTATTCCTGTTGTGGATCAGTTAACACTATTAATTATTTTTAGTGTCTCCTTTCATCTTCAAAAGTGCCCTAGGTTTGGACAATAAATAATATGGTCACTGTAAGAGACCTAAAATGAACTGAAAGCCACACTATGTTTGTTTAACACATAGTGTTTATAAAGGCTAAAACATTAGTAAACGTTAACACGAATAAAATAATTTAAAAATGAGAAAGAACTGAACTGCTGTAAGTCATAACTTTACTCAGGGCAAGCTCTTCTCCTGTTCTATTATTGCCTCATGTATTTTGGTAACTTTTTGAAGTTGATATTATTTTTTAAAAAGTTAAGCGCTGGCGACTTGGTTGTCTAGTTGTTGATGAAGCTGGATATTTGCATGAGCTTTCCTTGGCTCAGTCTTCTCAGACTTAATCACTTTTAAACTCATCCTCAGGAGCTGAGTAAGAACATAGTACCATGGTGCGACATTCTGTTTAAATGTTCTGGCCTAGTCATTAAATAGTGCTGAGCAGGAAGGGTCTGCTCGAATACAGCCCACCATCTAAGACCCATTGACATCTTTGAACAGTTATTGGTTAAAAAGACTACAACAGCATACATAATAAGCCATGGGCAGATAAAAGTTGCTAATATCTTTTTTTTTTAGAGATTTTATTGGGGAATTGGGGGAGGGGAACAGCGTTGGGAAATTGGGGAAGGGGAACAGACAAGTTGTTGTCCTCTTATTCTTCGGTCTGGTTGTGGAAGTCGTCGCTTCACTGGCCCATCCCGGGTGAGGCAGTTGCTTGCCGGCCATTGGACGGCTGATCACGGCAGCTCACAAAAGTGCACCCCAGCTGCCAGCCAGCCCCACTGCAGCCCCACTGCACCCTACACCGATGCCGGCAACTCAGCTCCAGGTGAGCTGTTGTTCACCATCTTAGCTATAGAGGGCGCAGCATCGCTGGCCC
>NW_017731783.1:1184363-1185280 GCF_001890085.2 Hipposideros armiger
TAACTGGAAATTTGTACTTTTTTACCCCCTTAACCCATTTCATCCACCTCTCACTCCCACCTCTGGCAACTACCAATCTGTTCTCTGTATCTATGAGCTTGGTTTGTTGTTGTTTGTCTTTAGATTTAGATTCCACATGTGAGATCATACAGTATTTCTTTCTGTCTGACTTATTTCTCTTAGCATAATGCCCTCAAGGTCCATTTATGTTTTTGCAAATGGCAAGACTTCATTTTTTTAAATGCCTGAATAGTATTCTATTGTGTGCATTTATTATAAATGGTGCTGCAATGAACATGGGGTGCATATATCTTTTTAACAGGTGTGAGGTGATAGCTCACTGTGGTGTTGATTTGCATTTCCCTGATGATTAGTGATGTTGAGCGTCTTTTCATGTACCTGTTCGTCATCTTTAGCTCTTATTTGGAAAAATGTCTCTTCAGATCCTCTGCCCATTTAAAAAAAAATTTTTTTTTATTGGGGAATTGGGGGAAGGGGAACAGACAAGTTGCTATTCTTTTGTTCTTCAGTCTAGTTGTGGAGGCGTTGCTTCACTGGCCCAAGTTGGCACCATCATTGCGCTCTTCCTGGGCAACCCAGCTCCAGGTTGAGCTGTTGTTCAGCATCTTAGCTGTAGAGGGCAGTGTCACTGGCCCTCACATGTGGGATCCGAACCGGGGACCTCTTGTATCCCAAGCCAGCTCTTAACCAACGTGCTACTTGGCCGGCCCCCTCTGCCCATTTTAAAATCAGATTTTTTTTCCTTTCCTTTCCTTCCTTCCTTCCTTCCTTCCTTCCTTCCTTCCTTTCTTCCCCTTTCTTTCTTGCCCCCCATCTTGCTATTGAATTGTATGAATTATTTATATATTTTGGATATTAACCCCTCATCAGATATATGATTTGCAAATATTTTCTCC
>NW_017731783.1:1188532-1189973 GCF_001890085.2 Hipposideros armiger
TTCAAGTTGTTAATCCATTTGAGTTAATTTTTGTGTATGGAATAAGATAGTGGTCCAGTTTCACTCTTTTGCAAGTGGTTGTCCAGTTTTCCCAACACCATTTATTGAAGAGACAATCGCTTTCCCCATTGTATATTCTTGGTGTCTTTGTCATAAATTAATTGACCACATATGTGTGGGTTTATTTCTGGGCTATTTTGTTCCATTGATCTATGTGTGTTTTTATGCCAATAACATACTGTTTTGATTAAAATATTTATTCTTGAGTTTTAAGGGTTCTTTATATATTCTAGATATGTCCCTTATCAGATATATTATTTGTAAATATTTTCTCCCATTCTATTGGTTTTCATTTCACTTTGAAAGTATGCTTTGAAGCAAAAAAACTATCTAATTTTTGTCCAATTTATCTCACTTCATTTTGTTGTTCTTGCTTTTGGTGTCATACCTAACAATTCTTTGCCAAATCTAAGATTAAGATTTACCCCTAGGTTTTCTTCTATTTTATAATTTTTGATCTTATATTTATATTTAGGTCTTTGGTGCATTTTGAGTTTATTTTTGTACATGGTGTGAGGGAAGGGTCCACTTAATACTTTTGCATGTGGCTATCAAGTTTTCTCAGCACCATTTATCAAAAAGACTATTGTTTCCCTTTTGGTTAGTCTTCACACCCTTGTTGAAAATCAATTGACCACATAGAAAAGTACAGGTTTATTTCTGAACTCTCAATTTTCTTCCATTAATTTATATGCCTATCTTCATGCCAGTATTACATTGCCTTAATTACTGTTGCTTTCTATTAAGTTGTGAAATTGGTGTGAGTCCTACTTTGTTCTTTTTTCAATATCATTTCCGCTATTCTGTGCTGCTTGTAATGCCACATGAATTGTAGAATCAGCTTGTTACTTTGGACAAAGAAGCCAGCTGGATTCTGATAGGGTTTGTGTTGAATGAGATTAGTTTGAGGAGTACTACCATCTTAACAATGTCTGGTCTTCCAACCCATGAATATAAAATGCTTTTTCATTTATTTAGATCTTTAATTTCTTTCAATGTTTTGCAATTTTCAGAGTACAAGTTTTGTACTTCTTTTGTTAAATTTATTCCTAAGTATTTTATTCTTTTTGATGCCATCGTGAATAAGATTTTCTTAATTTCAGTTCTGGATTGTTCACTGCAGGTATATAGAAATATAATTGATTTTGTATATTGATCTTGTAACTGTAACCTTGCTGAACTCATTTATTAGTTCTAGTGGTATTTTTAGTGAATTCTTTAGGGTTGTCTATACAAGATTATGTCATATATAGTTTCCACTTCTTCCTTTCTAACCTGGTGACTTTTATGTATTTTTCTTGCCTAGAACCTAGAGGTTAGAACCTCTAGTATACGGATGAGTACAAGCGACAAGAGCAGATATCCTTGTCTTGTTCCTAAT
>NW_017731783.1:1190312-1191189 GCF_001890085.2 Hipposideros armiger
CTATTGATGTAATGCATTACCTCAGTTGATTTTCAGATGTTAACCCAATCTTGCATTCCGGGAATAAATCCTATTTGGTTAGGGTGTATAATTTTTTTTATATGTTGATAGGTTTTTTTTTTGCTAGTATTTTGCTGAGGATTTTTGCAATCATGTTCATAAGAGATAATGGTCTGTAGTTTTCTTACGATGTCTTTGGTTTTGGTTATCTGGGTACTATTGGCCTAATAGAATGGGATGGGAAGTATTCCCTTTAATTTTTTTGGAAGAGTTTGTGAAGAATTGGTTGGGTTTTTTTTTTCTAAATTTCACTTTATTTTGCACATAATGAAAACAACGTATCGACTAAGCAGTTCCATAACTGTTAGTGTTCATTAATCAAGAAGTAAATGAGGTCAGAAGGCAAACTTTGCATTTCCTCCCAAACATATATTGCAAGTGTTAGGTCCTCGCTCTTTAAAGACCTGAGAGACAGAGTTCTTCATTCCAAAAGCTTTATTCAGCCAAGCCTGGCGACTGCCTCATGCTGCAAGAGGAGAATGGCCCCGAGGTCTTGGAGGGTGGAAGTTTTATAGGGGCTTGATTTCCGGGAATTTGAGCAGAAGCAGGTGTACAGAAGCCAAAAAGCAGTTAGTTCTTGCAAAACGTCCTGAGCCAGGTGTGAAAATGGGTTATCTGTAAAATAATCTACTGTTGTAACCTAATTCTTGCAAAGAAAAGCTTTTATTGTCAGTCATAACCGCATCCTTGCACCTTTAACAGGATGTTCTGCTATGCTCAGCTGGAGTATGACTTTTTCTTATTCCTCAGGGCAGGGGTATTTTCTAAACTGGGCTTGCTTCGTCTAGGGTCTGGGCCTGGGTCCTCACACAAGTAC
>NW_017731783.1:1195539-1205526 GCF_001890085.2 Hipposideros armiger
TATAAAAGATGGAGCTTTTTTCTTTTTAGCACTAATATTTATCAAATAAGAACAAGTTTCACTTAAAAGAAATGGAATCTTTCCTTTAATTTTATTATTGTCATTTTAAGAAAACAGTTAAATGACTTCCAGTTATAAAGGTAGGCTAACATCATAATAGTTTTTACCAATGTAACTTTTATGTAGCTTTCAATTAAAATAAAAGAAAACATATCCATTCAATAGAAAAAAAAACAATCCTCTTTATTAACCTCATCTGTAATATTCAGAAAGGATTAAAAAACACAAATTTCCTGGGACCCAAAACTTATTTCCTTACAAAGTAACTTCACAGACCAATAACTGGACTTACACAAAGATATTTTTATACACACACACACACACACACACACACACACACACACGTTAGCTTGAATTAATACACAATTCAAATGTTTTTGAAACAACTTTCTAGCAGACCTTTATTGCATTAATGTGGACGTGTACAACTTCTTTAACCCTTTAAAAATAGTACTAAAAAATTACAAAAAAACGTAAATGTTGAATTAAGGCTGAGACTATGTAATCTAATATTCATAGAGTCAAACAATACTTATAAAAATTGATGCTGCTGTATATTTTATATATACACAGTATAAGTCTTTAGAAATTTAAAATGCTACTGCTGTCACAAGTTCGTTCACTCATCAATTTAACATTTTTCCACGTATTTTAACATTTGAATTCCCACATACCTGTGCTTTTTCTACTTTTATTTTGAATTCTTCATTAAGAATTTCCTCACATATTTACAATTAAATACCTAACCTCTGGAACTTTCCTTAGACACAACAGACAAAACAGTTTTGTTAAATAAATTCACACAAAAGTAGTAAAGAGGTTTGTTTCCAAGAAATAGTTCTAGCATATCCATAATAATAATGAAAAATAGTACATATAGTTTTCTTCAGGATTAATAAACGCTATGTGACAATTTTACAGTCACTGCCATATTTGCACATTTTCCTCTGACACACTTGCAAGATAATGATAACCAAATGGCATGATGACTGGAATAATTACAGTAAACCCATTTTGTCCATGGAAATGAATGCCCATCTTCCCTGTACTGTCCCCAGAAATATTCAGTCTGCTAACAGTCATCTTCTTGGTCTTCTGAAACAGAGCTGCAGAAGTGAGGGCATTCTTACTGAGACCCATGGTCCCCTCTTCTCTGTCACCTTTTACACATCGGTTTTGGTTATAGTCCTGGTCAGAGTGGGAAAAAAACCATAATAAAATATATGTGCCAAAGTTTTCCTTTCTCAAACTCCCTCATCAGACCAGTACGGTGAAATACCCAATGGAACTATATTATATTAATTACGATAATTCTGACTATAAACAGATTTAATTAAATTCTTGTATATAATCACTTCTTTCACATGTCCCCTCCCAATAAAAAAACAGAAAGACTCAAAATAAAAGCAGTAAACATATGTAGAAAAAAGGGTAATTAATTTGTATCACAGTTCTTTAAAATGGTATATCTCAGATCCAAAATCTGGCGATTTTCACTTCCTTTTCCATTTTCCTTTTAAAAATTAACAGGAATTATAATGCTTATTACAAATGTTATAAAATAAAGACAACCAAAAGGAAAAACATTTAAAAATATCCGTAATTCCATTCACATGAAGATGAACATAATGAATACTTTGGTATATATATATATATCTACGCAGATATTTTTACTCATATATATCTAAATAGTACTTTATTTCTAATCATAGTTCCCTGAACTTCCATCTCCAAATAGGAAATACACATTTTTGATAAAGAGCTAACTGTAATCATTATGAGTATAAAATGAATCAGAAAATTGTAGTCTCTATTGAAGAAAATGAGTCTACTGCATAATATCATGTATTGCTAAGCATATTTTGTTGATCTTAAGATCTACATGTTTTTCCACATTTAATGTCTGTAAAATCCACCTTTTAATGTCATGAGTTAATTTGTGGTTTGTCTTTAATGTTTCATCAAATAATGGCATTTCTTATAATTAACGACATCTTAGAGTTGATGAAATATTATTATGTAATCTCTATGAAACCTTACAATAAATATGTTATAACATAAACAAAAACATAAATATACACGCACACATACATTATGTTGCTATTTCGTAATATTAAATTTGATCCTGACTGTGTAGATAAAATATACCATTATTTCAATATTGTTAAGATACTTTAATTTAAAATGCTCGAATGTTTTTGAGATAGTGTGAGAATTAGTAGTTCAAGATTTATGGACTGTAAACGGAGATTGGGAATGAGGAAATTACTAAACAGTAATTTAAACTTTAAATAGAAACTTAAGAAACTTAAATTTTAAATGGAAATTTAAAGTGATTTTAAATTTCCCAAATAAACAGGATGCAAAAGGGGAGGAAGCCATAGGCTAGACTATACCAAATTTTCAACCTAAAACTTCTAATACTGACAACACAAAGCTAAACAACAATGGCTAACTTTTTGGTGTTTGTTTTATGTGTGCCAAAATCTGCACTGACAATACCGTTCTCTCTCTTTGATCTCTGAAAACATTTACACTTTTCCACCTTTCCTTGATATTGTAAAATTTTATTATGAATTATCTTGGGGCCTCTTTTGTCAGTCATTGTGCAGGGCAGTCAATGGGCCCTTTCATTAACCCTGGGAAATTCTCTTCCACATATTTTTTCTTCTCCATTTTCTTCTTTCAAGGACTCCTCATAGTCTGAATTGGTTCTCTTAGTCTCCTCTTTTGTATTCACATATTTTTTCTCTTTTCTTGGGAAGTTTCTTTGATTTTAGTCCTTTGAATTTTTTATTTCAGGAATAGTATTTGTAATCTGTAATCTTGTACTGTCTGTATGTTCCTCCTAATACCCTCTCAGTATCATGAATATATTGGGTTGTCGGAAAAGTCATGACATATTTTTTCTATGTTTTTCATTGCAAAAATGCGTCATGACTTTTCCGACAACACAGTAACTTTTGCAATCTAATTAGGAATGATAAACTTGAAAAAGTTTGGTTGAATTATCTTCTAGGGTTGGTTTTGCGAATTATCTTGGATTTTCTCTCACATGTTGATGACAACCCCCCCACCCACCCCAAGTGCATGATGATTCTTGGTTGTTCAATTAAATTTAGGAAAGAGGATTGTGCCGCTGGCCTGGATTTCTTCTCCTGTTACAAAAACAGAACTATTTCTCCATCAAGTCTCCTCTCTAAGCAGAAATTTTAAGTGGGACAGGAGATTTTAAGTATTGTAATTTTAAGAGCAGGGTCAGTGGGCCGGCAGGCTTTAAGTGTGTGGCTGGAGAGCCAAATATCAGGTTGCTAGCTCCCTAGATACCAGCATTAGACAAGCCTCTAGGATGCCACCAACTATACCTGAAGCCAATATACCAACACTTAATTAACTAATTGTCATGTTATCTAACTTCATGGTGGTAGAAGTTGTAATGTCCAGAAACAAGGGAACAAAGCTTTTAAAATTTTGCTTTGAAAATTTGGTATATTCGAGCTGTGGTTTCCTCATCTTTTCCAGTTTGTTCTCATCCCTCTTCTCTTGGGCAGGACTTCTCTGAATCGATTGTTTCTGGGTTCCATCTGGCAGACTGTCTGCCATTGTCTCTAGACTATTTCCCAGTCCCTCCTCCTTTAGTATATTCTAGCCTTGTTTCTATCCTGTTATCCCCAGAAAACTTCATTCAAATGTGAAGGCAGAATGAAGAGATTTGCAGACATGCAAGGGCTCAAAGTTTCATTGTACACCTTTCCTAAGAAAGTTATGGGAGAAAGACAAAGGAATCCAAGATACAGTGAATTCAACCCAAGAGAGTAGCCAAGAAAGACCCAAGAGGCCTACATAGTTGCTAGTCACTGGAGCAGGAGGAAGAGTACGTGATCAAAATAATTAGTGAAATAAAAAAGAAAGGAAATTAGGAACTCCAGAAAAATTAACATTTAAGAAACAGTCTGAATAAGAACTGAATTAAAATTTACATAACATGATTTTAAGAACTGATACAGTATGGTAGATTTATTTGACCCTTATGTTTGGAACACTGACTGGTGACCTAGAACCTTACAGAGAAGGAAATGTAATCCTAGCACACCACTCTGCCTAGTACTAAATATTTACATAGCCATAATAATGTACCGTATTTCCCCATGTATAAGACACACGCTTTTTCGAAAAATTTGGGGTCTAAAAACTGGGTGTGTCTTATACAGTGGTTGTATGAGCACAAAAAAAAGCGCGAAAAAAGCGGGAAATGCAAGTAAAAAAAAAATCTACAACCACTGTATAAGATGCACCCAGTTTTTAGACCCCAAATTTTTCAGAAAAGGGTGTGTCTTATACATGGGGAAATATGGGTATGTGGTATACTTTCTACCTTTGAAAAACACACGTAAGACTTGGTGTGGCTGCAGGATAGAGTACAACTAAATAATCACGCTAGAGAAAAAGTTGTAAAATAATTCAGAACAATTCAGTCCAAAAGTCATTAGGTAGGCCAGGCAAGACATACCTTCACACCAAGGGGTTGGGTGAGCTGTACTGTCTGAAAGCTGATAAAACCAGACAGACATAATTGTGTGTGTGTGTGTATGTGTGTATAATAAATGGAGGCAACAACAGAATAAAACTAAACAGTTAAAATAAAGGTTGCCTGTAAGGACTGAGTTAAGGTGAGAATGCACAGGATACAAGAGTTCATCATCATACGCTCTTTCTATACACCTATGCTGTCCACTAGCCAAGTGTGGCTCCAGAACACTTGCAGCGTAGCTATTCCTAATACCAATTCACTGTCTTCAGAATTTCGATGACTTTGTATGAAAGAAAAAGAATTTAAAATACCTCATTAATAATTTTTCATGCTGTTTACATGTTACAATAATATTTTATATAGTGGATTTAATAAAATCTATTATTAAAATTAATCTCACTGTTACTTTTTAATATGGCTCCTAGAAAATTTTAATTTGCAGTGTGGCTCACATTATAGTACAACACAATCTTTACCATTTGATTTATAAACATGTATGACTTTGTAAATGATGGTAATACTACTAACAACATAATGATAAACAAAAAAATAAACTTTAGCCCATGCCACCTCTGAATTGCTACAACATCTTAATTAACAAGATCCAAATCAGTGACATCTGTAGTAGTGCTGTTGTAGCTGCAAGGTCTTGGGCCACAGTATGTAGCCTTCAATTACATATACTTTAGAACTGCTCAGCAGGAATTTCTTCATTGGTCTCTTAGAAAACTGGAAAATCCTCCCCATCTTTAATAAAATATTTCTTTAAAAATTATGGCAAGCCTACATAAAAAAGCTTCAGCAATTACAACATTCGGTCCAATCTTATTTTGATATCCAGTCGTTTTTTCCCCTCCTGCAGTATTTTAGAGTATATCCCAGACATCAAGTCATCTCAGTACATATTTCTAACTGTATACATGTATTTATTTATGTAAGTATTATGATGTTATATACACAATATAATATATCTAATATCCAGATAATATTAAAATTTCTCCAAATTTTTTCAAAGTTGTCATTTTAAAGATTCAAATCCGGATCCAAAAAAAGGTTTACACGCTGCATTTGATTGTTATACCTTTCAATCATTTTTATTCTTTAACAGTTTATCCTTTTTCCTATCCCTCTTTTATGTCACTGATTTATTAACAAAGCCAGTCATTTTTCCTGTACAAAGTCCCATTCTTTTTTTTTTTTTAAGATTTTATTGGGGAATTAGGGGAGGGGAACAGAAAAGTTGCTGTGCTTTTGTTCTTCAGTCTAGTTGTGGAGGACATTTCTTCACTAGCCCATGTCAGTATTATCATTGCGCTCTTCCCAGGGGAGGCAGTCGCTTGCCGGCCACTGGACGTGGCCACTCACGAAAGCTCACATCCACTGCCGTCCAGCCCCACTGCAGCCTACGCCATTGTCAGCAACTCATGGCAGCCCAGCTCCAGGTAGAACTGTTGTTCACCATTCTTAGCTGTACAGGACAGAGCGTCACTGGCTCTCATGTGGGATCCAAACTGGGGCCCTGCTGCTCAGAGCTGGTGTCCCAAGCCAACTCCTAACCAACGTGCCACTCGGCCAGCCCCAAAGTCCCATTCTTAAGATTCTGGATTTGGCTGATTCTTTCCTGATGGAATCATTTAACGCATCGCTAAATTCCCCTTATTTCCTCTACACTTGGTTAAATTGAACCTTTCTCAAATTTGTGAGAGATTTCAGCTCTAATGCCTAAGGTATCTATGCAATATATAGATGTTAATTCATTATATGCAATGACTTAATTTCCTTCCCATGCATCTAGAATGTTACCAGCTATATAATATCCTAGGGAAAATAGTCACTTAGTTTTCTGCAGGGCTTAATTCTTCTACAGACCCCCAGATGAGAAAGGCTGACTAGAAGCTTCGTTAGATTTGGGTTGCCTCCTACTGAATCATATTATAGCAAATGTCCTGCTTTTAGTGTTGCTAAGATTCATTAGTGGGTTTAGGTGTGTCAATTTGATCTTTCCATTAAAGTTTCCTCATCAATTTTTTAATCACTTGGGTATCCATTGATTGTTATTGCCCAGATCTATTATTTTATCAGAGGTGCAAAAATCATGATGTAATTTTATCATGCCTCATATTTTATTCTTATATAAAGAACTTTAAAAAGAATTTCTATAAAGAATTTTCTCAATTATTGGATGCCCTGAAAGACAGTTCATATAAGAAAGACAAAACACATGTCTTTTCTAGATGAATACATCAATTTTTACAGTAATGAGCTGGTGCCCTAGCAACTGCCATTGATGATCAGTAAGGATTTTCTTGCATCACTTTGAACTCAATTTTAAAATTATGTGTTTAAATCCATTGCAAATACTCTTCCTGATGCTAAACTTTCCCAATACACTTTCAATGGTCAGCTTAATAGTTTCTATATACTGTATAAACACAACTCATTTACATGCCCAGTGTGTGGAAACACCTCTCTCATACTGATGAGTACTGTATTCTCATAATCTTATTATTTCAGTAGTTGTCCCTAATTTACTTTAAATCAGCTTGTCCAACACACTTTCCCCCCTTGCTAGCACCTAATGTTAAGTACTTAGGAGATATCAATGGACTTAGAACATGAAGAATTTTATCCTACAATTTTTTGGAACATGATTTTAAAGGGGGAGGGGACATAATCTGGCTTCCACCTACTTCTCCAATCACATCTTGGGACCCTCTCCCTCTTGCTCACCATGCTTTAGCCACACAAGCCTCTTCTCCAGGTCCTCAAACATGCCACACTTGTTATTTTCTCAGAGCTTTAAACTGAAACCAATCCCAATATGGCTGGCTTCTTCTCGTCCTTCACTTCTCTGCTAAAATGCATCTTTCTGGACAACCAATATAGTTTCCCCATTATTTTATATCATTTCATCCTTTTTTTCTTTCATAGAAATTAACATTATTCTACATGTTTATATACAGAAAAATGTTTCCTTTTTTATTTGTCTTTCTGCACAGGATTGTAGAGTGCCAGGGGGGCAAGAACCATCCTACTTTTTACTCACCCAGCAACATATAGCACAAAATGAGCAAACAGTTACTGCATAAATGCAGAGTATATAGATGGATAGGGTACGGAATATATCAATTCCAAACATCACAGTCTGAAAGGAACTCTCCTAAGGTCAATGTGAGATACTTAAACGGGCAGAGTCTATATTTAAACCATTTTTTTTAAAAGATTTTTTTTATTGGGGAATTGGATTGGGGGGATGGGAACAGCGCTGGGGAATTGGGGAAGGGGAACGGACAAGTTGCTGTCGTTTTGTTCTACAGTCTAGTTGTGGAGGACGTTGCTTCACTGGCCCAAGTTGGCACCATCATTGCACTCTTCCCAGGTGAGGCACATCAGTCGCCGGCTTCTGCACGGCCGCTCACGGCAGCTGCTGGCCGCTCATGCTGGCTGCTGGCTACACACGGTAGTCCATGGCAACCCACTGTCACAGGGGCTGCAGCCTATGCCGTCGCCTCATGGCAGCCCAGCTCCAGGTGGAGCTGTTGTTCAGCATCTTAGCTGTAGAGGGCAGTGTCACTGGCCCTCATATGTGGGATCTGAACCAGGGCCCTCTGGCATCCCAAGCCAGTTCTTAACTATCGCGCCACTTGGCTGGCCCTAAACCTTTTGAAATAATGTACAAGAACCCTTAGTACCATGGCATCCTTCTGTGCAATGGCCTTCCTAATATCTAATCTAAAAATGAGAGTTTTCTTACCATTGAAGCAACAAAGAGCTTTGTTGCTTTTTTGGTGAGCTATCTCACCATGGTAAACCAAACATTGGTTTTGCATATTCTATACTTACTAAGTTGCTGATCCTATGAAGCAGAATGCAGTGTATTTGAAAGATAAGCCACACAACAGAAAAGCAATTTCAATCTAAACATTAACTTTTAATGTAACACAAAAATAAACTATTAATGTTTCCAAATAATTACCAAAAATTATTTAGTATACTAGAATATAATGATTATGTCTTCCTTCATTATCCATCACTTAAATTAAAAAAACAACAACATTCTGGGTCAAGGGGGACATTAGAAAGAAACTCATGCTATTTTTTTAAAGTATGATGAGCCAGGAGCTTTGATAAACTAACCAATAACGCTCAGGTCATAAATAGACTCACCTATTTTGTCTTGTAGCTTCTCTCCTCATTCTTTTAGGAGGAATTGGACAATCTGTCATTTCAACCTTTGTTGGATGACGCAATGAATCATTACACTTATGTGTGGGAGTCATACCTGTAAAGATAGAAAATTAAATTTTAAAAGACTGGAATTATTATCAGTAAGAAAAGCAAATATATCTTAATTTACAGAAACAGAATTAACTGGGCCAGCCGAGTGGCTCAGTTGGTCAAGATTGTGAGCTCTGAGCAACAGGGTCACTGGTTCAATTCCCATATAGGCCAGTGAGCTGCACCTGAGCTGAGCTGCCACTGAGCTGGTGAGAGCGTGTGTCTTAGCAGCAAGGTTGTCGGTTGGACACCTCGTATGGATGGTGGGCTGCGCCCCCCGCAGCTAACATTGAACACGGCACCTTGAGCTGTGCAGCCGTGAGCTGCCAATGGGTGGTGGCGGCTGGATGGCTCAGTGTGCAACAAGGTTGCCAGTTTGACTCCCATATGGGATGGTGGACTACGCCTCCCCCACCAACCCCCAGAACTAGACTGAAAGCGGCTACTGGACTTAGAGCTGAGGTTGTGCCCTCCACAACTAAGACTGAAGGACAACAACTTGGCTGTTCCCCTTCCCCAATTCCCCAACACTGTTACCTCCCCAATTCCCCAATAAAAATCTTTAAAAAGAAATAGAATTAATAAATAATACTGAATGAGTCTTAATACTCCTGCTGAGAGAACAGTTTATAACCATTTATCAGATGACTAAAAGGCCGAGAGTATCTGTTGATTTAAGTTCTGGATTATTCACATTCTTTCTTCTTGTAGTTGAACCTCTTTAATCATAAATATTTACCTTCATGCAGAGAATGTAGACATTAACAAAAAGTAAGCACATACCTAGTTTTTGCTCTATTAGTTTCAGATTTTTCTCTCGTTCATCAAGTTCTTGTTTTTTCTTCTTCATTTCAGGAGACTGAAGGTACTCTACTTGATTGTTAAGGTCCTTAGTCAGTCTGTTCAACTTTTCCAGAGCACTACGATACTGTTGAAGAAGATCTGCAAAGAAACCAAAGACATTTGATTAAAACTACTGATATCGGGGCCGGCCGAGTGGCGCGATAGTTAAGAACTGGCTTGGGATGCCAGTGACACTGCCCTCTACAGCTAAGATGCTGAACAACAGCTCAACCTGAAGCTGGGCTGCCGTGAGTCGCTGGTGACGGCGTAGGCTG
>NW_017731783.1:1206271-1222174 GCF_001890085.2 Hipposideros armiger
TGCTTCACTGGCCCAAGTTGGCACCATCATTGCGCTCTTCCCGGGTGAGGCAGATCAGACGCCGGCTTCTGGACGGCCACTCACAGCGGCTTCTGGCCGCTCACGCTGGCTGCTGGCTACATATGGTAGCCCATGGCAACCCACGGCCACAGGGGCTACAGTCTACGCCGTCGCCGGCAACTCACACACAGCAGCCCAGCTCCAGGTTGAGCTGTTGTTCAGCATCTTAACTGTAGACGGCAGTGTCACTGGCCCTCATATGTGGGATCCGATCTGGGGCCCTCTAGCGTCCCAAGCCAGCTCTTAACCAACGCGCCACTCAGCTGGCCCCTTTATACAGTTTTAAATGGCTATATTCTAAATGGTTATAGTCCCATACAAAGATGATCAATATTCATGGCAGTGGACATATAAACACTCAAACATTCTGGGAATCTACACTGAGTGTGCAAACACGCAAACACACACACACACACACACAATCTGGGTATGCTTATGAATATATTCATATATTTAAATACAAATTCTGTATATGTAACTGAGTGATGACAAGGTCCTCATGTTTCTTAATTCTTTATGACTTATTAGGAACTCTTAAAGGTATCTAGAAAAAAGGCTGGTTTACTGGTCTGATAGTACTTCCAATTTCAGAGTAAAGAAATACTTTCTATGCACATAAAATAATACTTATTTTATATCAGAGTGAATTACAGAGTCATATCCAGGCCTGTATGTCAGTGGTGCTGCCTTTCTTCACAAGACAACATAAAACTCCAGATCATTAAGGATTTATATCCTATTTCTTAATATAATTTAGTTATAAGGTTCTTTTACCTCTTAAATACTCAAGAAAGGAGTATATTCAAATGCTTTAAATAACATTAGTCTTCTTATTTATAAGCAGAAAGATAGAATATTAAATATTTCCCATCAAATGCAGCACTAACAGTAGGCTATTCCATATCTTATGCAAAAAAGGATAGTAACAGCTTAATTTAAAACATGCCTTATCCACCTCAAATTTTTTGTATATAAAATCTAACTTCTATTTACCATGGTATCTATAAGTCTTTCCTAACTCATTTAAAAGAATTTTCCCAGAGAGAAAAATTCAAAATTCACATTCAAGTCTGCATCTAAATGATTTTATGTGATATGTTTATGTGATATGTTTAAGTTTTCAATTATCTGAAAAAAGAACTATGAAGCTTTACTATGAAAACAGTAAAATACTTTAAAAAATCAGTTCATATAAAGAAAGTTCAAATTACAATGCATTGAAATATTAAGACACTAGATTATTTCATTTTATCTTGGGGAATGACCACATAAGAAAAGCTACTAAAAATAATACAAAAGAATTGAAAATATATCTGAAGGGCTGTTATTGGGCAAGTATTTTAGGCTTACAAGGCAGAAGCAACTTTCTCACCACTGGAAGGTTTAAACAGTTGGATAGGTAAGCAGACTTTACTAAAAATATGTAGGTCTCTTCAAATTTTGTGTTCTCCATGATTCTAAGAACTTTATTGGCAAAGAATTGATAAGTACTTATGACTAAGAAAAAAATATACTAGAATCTCTGCTTTGATTCATTTAAAAATAATCTACCCAGGGACAGCAGGGGGAAGGAGGTAAGTTGTGAGAGGGGTAGGTATAAATGAAATAAGAATAGCTAGGTGATAGGTTCATGGAAATGCATTATACTATTTATTTCCATAAATTAAAACAAAACAAAACATCCTTGTCCTCAAAACCACAGCACTTAAATAATCTTGGTCAGTATTTCTAAAAACTTTAAGAATGGCTTTCTTAAAATGACAAAAAACACCAATAAATGGACAGAACTGAGAGGTTAAATATTAGAATAAATAAAGCATGACGTAATAAAGTATAAATAATGTCTAAGATTGCCTGATGTATAATACATATTTGGATATATGAACATAATAAAAGCATTAATGAGTTTAATGATATCATGATTATAAACTAGATATTAATTACTTATTGGTCATTCAAAATGATTCTCCTTTCTTCAGTTGCTATTAACAACTCCCCTTTCTTCTGTCCATATCCAGGCTTCTACAATGTTCATACTTATTTTAATAATTTTTTAAAAAAGTATTTCTACTTATAAGATCTCTATTGAATATAGAAAAAAAGGAAGGTTGGGGGGAAAATCAGTAGGTCTACCATCTCACTTTTTTCTAGTCTTTTCAGTCCACAAGTTTGCAGGTTTAATTTTTTAACATGTCTGATATTTGCATTTATATTTTTTAACCACTTTCCATTTAACAGTGTAATAGTCACTTCCCAGATTATAAATTCAATTAAAACATTTAACATTTTTAACATTTTGCTTCAAAAACAAGGCTGTAATCTTCATCTGAGTATTAAAAAAAATTAGTAAAATTTTCTGATTATAAAAGTGACACACTTTCATTGAGGCATTCATCTGAAAAAACACATAGAAAAGGATAAAAGAGAAGAAAATTATCTCAATTATGTAATCTAGAAACAGACAATTTTCTTTCTACTCCTTTGCTTCACTGTGCAAATCAATACCTGTACTGTTCTGAACTTGGGCAAGTTACCTAAACTTTCTGAGTCTCACCTTCCTCATCTGCACAATGAGAACAGCAGTAAATGAAACCATTCAAGTGACAAGCTTAATAAAGTATATGGTACATAAGTAAGCCTTCAAATATTAACTACTATTATTCAATTGAAAATTGCTTATTCATGCTATCTACCCATTTTTCTATTAATCTGTTCCTCTTCCCCGATTTGCCAATGCTGTTCCCCTCCCCCAATTCCCCAATTCAAAAAACAAACTACTTTTTGCTGAAAAAGCAGATATTGAAGCATATTAGAACTGTATAAAATTAAGAGCAAATAGGCTCTAAGGTAATGGCCTGAAGGGGACCTCTTATAAAAGTACAGGTGAGCCTTGAACAAAGTGGGGCTGGGATGCTGACCAAACCCTACCCTCCCTGCCTCCATGGATACCAGAATCCAAGATGCTCAAGTCCCTTATATATAAAATGGCATAGAACAATGCATACAGTTCCATATCCACAGCTTCCCAATTGTAGATCGAAAATGCTGTTTTCGATCCATGGTTTTTTTCAGTGCAGTTCAAACCTGTGTTATTCAAGGGTCAACTGTATATTTCAGAGCACAGATGTAGAAACAATTATATTGGCTGACTAGAAACAAGGTGACACAGCCTACAGAAGGGAAAATAGGGGAGGAAGGTCACACGTCATAAACAAAACATCTTATATTTGTTACTGGTTAATTTTTCACGTTAGAATATCAACACACATGCCCCAAATAAAGGATTAAAATCAAATGAGAAATCTTTATTTAAGTACTTATTCAACCTACCTATTTGTTCTCCTAAGACCACGCACTGTTTTGGTACTGGAGCTCCAAATACCATTCCCCGAAGTTTGTCCATTGGAGGAGCTTTATTCTGAAGGCCCCCAAACTTTCCATTACTTCGAATGCGATCTCCATCTCTGGTGAGCAGTGTAGGACAGTGTGTAATTTTAACAACCTATTTTAAGTAAACAGATATTAACTAGTGAGTCTATAAAATTTATTTCAATTGTTCTATGAAAGGGAAAATCATTTAAGGGTTCTGAGATTAGAAGTGACATGATCATGCTAGTGTTTCACAAAATTAATAAGCTACTCATGTGTAAGATGAATTGGGGATAAAAATAGTGGTATGGAGATGAACTGGACTAATTCTTAAGTGTTAACCTAAACTAGAATAGTGACAACACAAATGACAAAAAGTGAAACTGACAGCTTGACTGATAAGAGGGAGAGCAACAAGCCAGAGTATTCTGCACTTCTGAAAGCCATAACAGTATCAAGGAAGCATTACTAGCTCAATTTCCTTCTATTAGATACAAATATCCAGACAACCAAGGATAGCAAAGAGAGAATATTACACTGAAGAAAATACAGACTGAAAAACATAGGGCTGAATCTTCAGAGAGCAATACTACGATTTCAATTGTGGGAAGTAAAAGAGCCAGTAATGTGAGAGTTGGGGGGGGACTAGAATTATGTATAATAGTAAAACCTAAGTCACGGAAAAAAGTAGGTAGAGTTAGTCAAGAATTAAATTCTTCAGAGAAGTGAGAGAATAAAAAAGACACTACATTTGGTATTTCATGATCTTTAAGAAGGTTCTTTCCGGAAAGATCTAGGAAGTATAAAAAATAAAATGTTTAAGTTCACTGGTAACCAGAGAAGCAGAAATCAAATAAGATATTTTCACTCCTCACAATGTTAAACACACACACACACACACTCTCCATACACCACACCACATGACACCCAACACTGAGTGTTAGGAAAGCTATGGAGAAAGGGTCTTCTAGTATAAATCTGCTCTGGGACAGTCCTTATCAAAGGAAAATTGTACGATAAGCATTAAAAAACTTAACATATGCATGACCCAGGAATTCCACTTCTAAGAATTTATTCTGAAAAAATAATCACAGATGTGAACAATATACCCTGAAACACTGTTTTCATAATGAAAAATATAAAGCTTACATGTTTCAATAAGTTACATAAATAATGGCACATCCACCAAATGACACAGAATGCATACATTAGAAACAGCTGAAGAACATTATAACTTGACATGTAAAAATACCTACCGTATTTCCCCATGTATATGATGCACCTTTTTTCAAAAAATTTGGGGTCTAAAAACCGGGTGCGTCTTATACAGTGGCTGTATGAGCGCAAAAACAAGCGTGAAAAAAGTGGTAAAAGTAAAAAAAATCTACAACCACTGTATAGGATGCACCCAGTTTTTAGACCCTAAATTTTTCAAAAAAGGGTGTGTCTTATACATGGGGAAATACGGTATATCAATCTAATATTGAGGGTTAAATAGTGTCTGAATTATAAAAGATTAAATAAAACTTGATATTTTAAAAATGTTAAAGTAATAATAGGTCATGTAATAGAAAAATATTAACTAGTAGTTACTCTTTTAATATAATTCTAGGGGTACTATACATGTTTCCCCATCCAATTGGATACTATAAAATTTCTTTAATGTAATAAGATGCCTATTTGAAGAATAGTGGTTAATTCTTTGGTAAAATGAATCTTTTAGTAAAACAAACAATACCTTACTTTCTTAGTTTT
This sequence comes from Hipposideros armiger, assembly GCF_001890085.2. Lineage (NCBI taxonomy): Eukaryota > Metazoa > Chordata > Mammalia > Chiroptera > Hipposideridae > Hipposideros > Hipposideros armiger. The sequence goes on from NW_017731783.1 coordinate 1,211,456, forward strand.
GGTTTGGATTTATATGTTTCTAAAAGTGAACACTGAAAATACAAACTGGATTCATGAACTTTTTATTTATCAGGATTCAGGCAATGTTTTTAAGGATTTGATACCATCTCAAATAACAAACACACTCAAATTTACAGATCTGTCTATTCTCTTGTTAACAGACTGACAATATGAGTTACAAGCCTCAGGTAGAAAGGATAGTTTGGCTCCCCATTTACAATAATTCGGCAAATATTTTTAGGGATAGTTTTTCAATGCTCAAAGTAACCTCTATTCTTATGATTCTACCTCACTAAGTACTCTATCAGGACAAAAAAGGTAATGACAGCTTTTGCAAATTCAGTGAGTGAACAACATCCCTACAGCTCTGGGAAATACCGATTTACAACTGCTGTAGGAACTAGCAAGGGGTGGAATAAATTAGGGGTTGAAGTAGCATAAATAGCATGAAGAATTCAGAAAGACAAAACAGTAACAACTACTAAAACCTAACAATGTTACCAATGGAATGCCATAAAAACCTTTTTCTCAGAGGAGCTTTAAAACAATATTTAACTGTTGGAATTATACGACTTCATCCAAAACTTCGGAAGCAAAGAAATCAATATCTGCTATACCAATTATGAGGAACATATACTGCACCTGCTTTTGTCACACATGCTCTATTACTTTTTTTTTTTTTTAAGATTTTTATTGGGGAATTGGGAGATGGGAACAGCGCTGGGGAATTGGGGGAAGGGGAACAGACAAGTTGCTGTCCTTTTGTTCTTCAGTCTAGTTGTGGAGGACGTTGCTTCACTGGCCCAAGTTGGCACCATCATTGCGCTCTTCCTGGGCGAGGCACATCAGTCGCTGGCTTTAGGAAGGCCGCTCATGCTGGCTGCTGGCTACACACGGTAGCCCATGGCAACCCACTGCCACAGGGGTTGCAGCCTACGCCGTCGCTGGCGACTCATGGCAGCCCAGCTCCAGGTTGAGCTGTTGTTCAGCATCTTAGCTGTAGAGGGCAGTGTCACTGGCCCTCACATGTGGGATCTGAACCGGGGCCCTCTGGCGTCCCAAGCCAGCTCTTAACCAACGCGCCACTTGGCTGGCCCTCTATTACTTTTTGAAGCTATAGATTGATGTTTTTCATCAGTTCTAAACAGTTTTTCAGCTATTAGTTCTTCAAATATTGTTGCCTATGATCGATCGTCTTCTCCCTCTTTTCTTGGCACTATGATTAGACTTTTTTGCTGAGATTTTTCTCATTCTATCTCCCACGACTTTCAACTTTTCTCTTACATTCCTTCTCTCTAGGCTGCATTCTGAATAATTTTTCTTACCTATTTCCCAATTGACTAATTCTCTCATAAGCTGTTAAATATGTCCAGTGAGTATTTATTATATTTTTTAATTTTTAGAAGCTCTATTTGATTTTTAAATCAACTTGTTCTTTCCTCATTTTCAACAATTTCATTTCTTGAACTATATTAAACATACTTAAAAATTTTTGCTCTTATGTTCAACATGGAAATTTTTTCAGTACTAAGATAAAGGTGAATTCCTACAGAGAGCATCTGTGTTTCCTCTGATCAGATATTTAAAGATTCTACCAGTCCAGCACCATATGAAACCAAATGTTTATTTTGAGATTTTTCAGACCATCCAAGTATTATGCATGCAGGCTGCAAATAGACACAAAGGCCAATTTGTTTATACTGATGAATTCTCTAGGAAAACAATTTAATATTTTTCTTTTCTACTAGCACTCTACCTAGTAGTGTGCTGGAGACAGCATTTACTGGGTCATGAGAGCCAGGTCTCCTGAACGCCTCATTCAATTACTGCACATAGGCAGCTGGAAATCAGCCATGATATAAGTGTTTACACCATGGAGACTGGCAAAACTACAAATCAGGGTCCCACCACACCACACCCCAGAGAGCCAAATGTTCAACATTTAATACCATGCCACTGTGTCTCAGTGGGTGGGTGTGCAAATATCTGACTGAACTAACAACAATCTTCCAGTTATTACCCAATTGGTTAATTCTATCCTCACTAGTAAGTTTCTCATCTTCTCCTAATATGATTCCATGTAGTCATAACATTTAATGGGTATGGTATCTATTCTGTAATTCAGGACATACAAATATGCTAATCACTACCAGAATATAGCAACTCCCCATCCACAACTATTTTCTGGTATATTATAGTCATTATTAGGTTCACAAGGTATCATACATGAAGATGCCACATACTAATCCCCAACTAGTTGTATAATTTTCAATAATCTCACTCATTTAGCTCTCGTACTAAGATACTTTTATTATTTCTTCTTAACTAGGCCCAAAGAAAACTGCTCTAATTCTAGTACTGCCATGAATCAGGAGTGTGGTTTGGTACAGACACATTATTTGTTTTGAGCATCAAGTTTTTCATCTAGAAAGTGAGAGTAGGTGGTCTCCAAGGTACCCATGATTCTAGAATACACTGTTTATAGATACTGGCTCATATTTTAAAGGTTTTTTTTTCTTACATAATCACAAACATTCTTACTCATTTTCAGTTATAATAATTTCCAAACTTTTGTTTTCCATGCATTGGAAAACAAATACCCGGCATTTCCAAGCCCCCAACACTATGCTTATGAAATTTAATACTTCTTGTGTATCGAAGAATTCAAGATCTTTGGATCTCAGATCCAAGAGAACTTTTTTTTTTTAAAGTTGCAGAAAAGGAGTTTATTAGAAGAAAAAATACATTTCAAAGAAACAGAAGCTGGCCCAATCAATAGAGTATGGCTCAAGGGCCATTATTAGGAGGAAAAGTACACTCCAAAGAGTTTGGAGCGAGCCAAGCAAAAGAAGCTGAAAAGGCCCAAAGAGAGCTTTTCTTTAATGACATTTTACCATATCTGGGCTTTCTGCTCAATGTCTTACATGTATTATTTGATTCAATCTTTACAATAGCCCCCTGAAAGTCCATACTGCAGAGTAGATTTCTTTTTTAAGTAAAATTTAAAAGTAATATAGAAGCGATAGGGCCGGCTGAGTGGCTCAGTTGGTTAAAAGCTTGCTCAAGAGTACGAGCTCTGAGCAACAGCGGTTAGAGAAAGATAAATACCATATGATCTCACTTATACGTGGATTCTAAAAAACTGAATAAATGAGAAATGTAAACAGAAATAGTCTCAGAGACACAGAGGAGAAACTGAGGGTTGCTAGTTGGGAGGGGGTGGGGATGAAGGAGAAGGGGAAGAGACAAGACAATACAAATTGGTAACTACAATATGGCCTCAGGGATAGAAAAAACAGTCTGGGGAATATAATCAATAATGTTGTAAATATTTTTTAGGGGGCCAGTTGGACTCATGGCTTATTTGGGAGACCACTTCATAGACAATGTAAAGACCTGACCACCGCACTGTATTTCTGAAGTTGATGTTGTATAATACTGTATGTCAACTATAATTATATATACATATAGTCACGGGATATGGAGTAGAGGGTGGAGTCAATGGAATTGTAATAGATAACCATGATATCGGGTGGGAGGGTAGTGGATGGGGGGAGGGGGTTGTTACTTTGTGAGGGGTGAAAAAGATAACTATTGCATTGTTCTGTACACCTGAAACTAATTTTAAAAAAATGATACATGTATGAGAGGACTGAGGCATCTATTTTAATTGTGCTGGGTATAGAATACCCAGCTTCATACAGCCAGCAAATAGCTCAACCAGTTTTCAAACTCAGCTTTTCTACTTCCAACTGAATGCTGTTTCCAGGATGCAATAGTTTCCTTATCGTGAAATACATGAATTATTGGCTCCCATTTAATTAATTAATTAATTAATCTTAACCAACTGAGCCACTCGGCCGGCCCTTTATTAGCTCCCATTTAAAAATCTATTTAAGCCAGCTGAGTGGCTCAGTTGGTTAAGAGCTCGCTCAAGAGTTTGAGTTCTGAGCAACAGCGGTTCGAGTCCAGCCTGAGCTAAGCTGAGCTGCTGCCGAGCTGCCAACAGATGGCAGGATGGCTCAGCTAAAAAAAAAAATAAAAAAAATAAATAAATAAATAAATAAATAAATAAATAAATAAATAAATGAAATAAAAAATCTACTATTTAAATAAAATTCACTTACACTTTGAAATAAAAAAAAAAGTGATAATCCTTCTCAATGTATCCAATAGTATACAACATATTCTTCCAGTCTGTTTAAAGTACATAACCTCATTTTTAAAAATATATTATAATTTTGCAACTTTTCCACAAAATATGTTTTGTACATCTTCCTTGTTAGGACATATAAGTCTATTATATTCTTTTTAATAGCTACACACTACTCAAATGTATAAATTATTATACTATAATGAAGTTGTCCAATCCTCACTGATGGACATTTACACTATTTCCAGTTTCCCATTATAAATTGTTTAATATTAACATGAATATTCCTGTACCCCTCTTCCTAAACTTGTGGGAGTATTTTTGTAAAGTAAATTATTTTATTATATTGTGATGGTATAAAGATTGTTGCAAATCTTTGCTCCTTCTCCCATGGAGAAGGGCGAATCTATTCCCAACAATTCCCCCTCTCCTGCCTGGGGTCAGGGCTGACCAAATTCTGACCAACCAAATGTACTTTCCAAGGCTGGGACTTAAGAGACCAGCAGCTTTTGCCTTCACTGCTTGGAACACCTCTTTTTGAACCCAGATACCATTTTGAAAAGGCCTAAGTAGTCATATGGAGAGATCCAAATTGGCCAGCCTACAGACCCAGCTGAGTGTCTAGCCAGCAGCCAGAACCAACTAGCCACTATGAGTGGGAGATAAACTAAAGGAAGAACTAATTTCAAGGAACTATTTCTAACCCAGGACTTGCTGGATAGAAAAACTGTTTTTTATTTGTGGCCTGTTCAGCAAACAAAATGTTCTTGAAAAAGAAATGGAGAGCCTCAGGGCTAAGATCAAATCCAATGCACGGCTGTGGTCTGAGAGTCAAAACCAAGTCAAGGACATCCCTTTGTTGAGAACTCAGATTTAAGGCACTGCTTCCTAGATCCTCTAGGTAGACAAAAGCGTTTTAAAAAATGTTAATAGCATTATCTCACAGTATCCAGGGGTTGGGGTATGTGTGAGAACAATAACCTCAGCAGACTATGCCAGCTCAGCTTCTGGCTCACTCCAGCCAAATTCCCAGATGGCAACCAGTACCAACTGCCAGCTGTGTGAGGTATTTTGGAGCTTCCACCATCCCAAGTGCAACTAGCCAACACTGCAACTATATAGCTAACACTACTTGGAGAAACCCACAGAGATATGAGCACTAATGTATTGTTATTGTTGAAGCCACTAAATTTTTTTTTTTTTTTTAGCAGAGCCATCCTGCCACCTGTTGGCAACTCAGTGTCAGCTCAGCTTGGGCCAGGCATTGAACTGCTGTTGCTCAGAGCTCAAACTCTTTTTTTGTTCTGTTTTGTTTTTTTAGCTGAGCCATCCTGCTACCTGTTGGCAGCTCAGCGGCTGCTCAGCTCGGGCTGGACTCAAACTGCTGTTGCTCAGAGCTCAAACTCTTGAGCAAGCTCTTAACCAACTGAGCCACTCGGCTGGCCCAAGCCACTAACTTTTGAGTGTTTGTTATATAGCAATAGATGACTGAAACATTTATATTGCCAAAACGTGCCTTCAAAGGTATTATGGGTTAAATTGTGCCCTTTAAAATTCATGCATTCCTAATTCACAGTTCCTCAGAATGTGATCGTATTTGAAGACAGGGTATTTACAGAAGTAATCAGGTTAAAATGAGGTAATTAGGGTGGCCCCTAAACCAATTAGTTATATCCTTATAAGAACAAACATAGTTATGCGTAGATGTGAACAGAAGAATATGATGATCTGCAAGCTAAGGACAGAGGCCTGGAACACATCCTTCTCTCACAGCCCTCAGAAAGAATCAACCTTGCCCACACTTTGAATTGGATTTTAAGCCTTCAGAACTAAGAGACAATAAATTTCTATTGTTTAAGCTACCCAGTCTGTGGTACTTTGTTACAGCAACTCTAACAACTAATAAACAAGGGCTACATAAAATTACATTTCCACCAACATTATCTGAGAGTAAGCTTTTTCCAATACTATTTATCAATGACAGACATCAGTTTTGAATCTTTGATAATATCATAGCCCAGAAACAGGTCTCATTTTAATTTGCATGTTGGCCTATTCATGCATATATTTTTCCCAATTTTATATTGCTTATCAACATGTAGGATTTAAATTGGTTTTGACAGGTTACTTAGTCATTTGCACATGTATCATAAAATGAAATTGTTTCTATATAGGTCTTTAATATAGTAAATAAAAAAATATATATACATTAAAATTATAGCTACAAATTAAAAAATAATTCAAATACATACCTCTTTTCTATAATGATTGGCAGCATCCAAATTATCCAAAATAATGGTGTCTCCTAACAGCATACCAAACACTGAAACATTCAATACATAAATTTTTTAAATTATGACATTGTCTGCTCATACTAAAATATTAACACATTGCAAATTTTTCTTACAAAGAATGCTAACATTAGGATTTTATTCAACACTTTCTTCTAACAGGAAAAAATAAGAAAATTAAATATTAATAAAACTATCACTTATAAATTAAATGAGAACATAAATCCCATAATCAGTAATTTATATATGTGGATCACAAACAAAACATCTATATAAAGTCACTGTAGTTTCCTTTACCTGTTTCACAATGTTCTACGTTACTTGGAAATGTTAACAAATTTCGGGCAAAGACTGGATCTCCAATGGGTCTAAAGAATAATTTTCCATTTCGGTAATGAGGTAGAGGTCTGAATGAAAAAAAAATTTTGAAAAAGTATTAAAACACATATAGCTTTTTAATTAAAAAATATAAAATATAAAAAACATGAATATATCACATATTGTGATCATTTAATCAACTCCTTATCCACAAGTGAAACTCCTGAATGATTAACTATTATGAAACAATATTTACTATATAAAAATACCTACTCAGTTTTATCTGTACTACTACCCTCAATTAGTTTATAGAACCAATATAAACGGTTTAGTTTGACAAGGCAAGGAGAAAAGCAGCCTCTAAAGCTGGCCCTAAAAGATGCCACAGATATGACTGTGTCATGAGGAGGGGCACTAGAATGGAGGGATGGGGCAAGGACCAAGACTGAGACACAAGTGGGAGAGGCAGCTCAGTACCCTGACTCTGTGCTTCCCACACAGTGTAATGAGCAACTGAAGCCCAGAGGCAACAATGGGATCCAAGAGATGGAGGCTGGCTGGGGTGTCAGGGCCTTTTTCTTCCAGATAGCACAGCTTTTTTGAAATCTTGAAGGTAGGCGTGGTAAAGGGTAGGCGTGGCTCTAGAAGCTTGATAACTTAATGCCAATGAGAGGTACAATACCAGAACTAGAAAGGATAACTAGTTTCTAGAGCAAACATTAGCTCTGAATACCAAATTCATACTTTCCCTTAATCAAAGATTCTTAAATTGGTCTTCAGGGATTATGAACCTAGGAGAAGCCCTCCTGGAGAGAAAATTATTCTCACAAAAGGTATTATTACCCTTATCAACACAGTAATTATAATCCAACAGGATTTCCTATGTTGTTTAAAATAGGTACTGACTAGTAGCTGGGTGAGAGATTTTAGAAGGAGATAGATGAGTTCAAATTCCAATTGTCTCCTTAATCTATTTTTTAGATTACAAAATGAAATGTCAGTTTAATAACATAGTAGACTCTAAATGAATTATCATGCTCCTTAAAGTCCCTATTCCCACCCAGTTGCAGGCCTTGCAAAGCTTTGTCTAGGAATCTGAGAAAATTACTGGTCAATACTTTGTTACACATTTTAATTTTTTCGTCTTGTTACCATTTTCTTCTAGCCTTTTAAAGTGAATTTTTAAAAAGTCACAACAGAATATGCATAAAATATTTTAAATTTTAGAGTAAAAATATCTAATTAGTTTGCACAGTTATTCCCTAAAAACATACTTCAAAAAAAACGAAGAAATAATTACTTAAAGAAATCAAATTTATACTAAAATAATAAAACATCCCAACTAAATGGTCTCTTACATTTCAACTTTGCTATTGGCAGTTCCACTAGAGAGCCTCTCTACTTAAATGATTGCTGCTTATTTTCACATTATATAAATAGAACAACAGACATGTATCTATACCCTAACTCCAGATAAAGCAATTTAATATTGTAAATGATAATAAAATCTTTCCATGCGAGCTGCTGAAAAAACCAAAAATTTGCTGTGGGTTTGTGTGTGCGTGTGCCTGCAGATGTGTGTGTCATATATACAAATAACATTTAATTGGCAAATTAAACATGGCCAGAATATATAACTGAATACACTGTAATACTGATCTTAATGAAGTACACATTTGTGATGAAGATGAAGATAAAAATAATGTAGATAATTTGAGTCACTCCTCAGTTTGTTTTAGGCATCTTTTAGAAAAATTATTTTTAAATTCAGCACTTTGATAAAAAAAGAAAAGATATTTCAGAAAAAAATCATTACTTCTACTTTTTTCTAACCTTTTCCAGTCTGGAAGAGTCCTCTTATAAACAGAATCAAGGGGTAACACCTGCTGACGACCTTGGGTTTCATCATAGATGCGACGTGCAGCATCAGTGGTCAGGGTGACAACACAATCCATATCACTCGCCAGATGCCAAGAAATAACCATTGCAGCTCTGTCATCTTCAATTTGTGCCAGGTGTGCAATCTGTAACCCATTTTTAAAAATCAAGTATAAAACTCTAAATATCGTATTTGCCGGCGTATAAGACGATTTTTTGGCCCTGAAAAATATGCCTCCAAGTGGGGGGTCGTCTTATACGCCAGGTACACTTCAGATAGACTGCCCATAGTGCTTGCCCCGTGCCATAGTGGCCTCCCGATGCCCGCCCACTTCATTCCACATACCGTTCAGGCATCAGCAGCGCTGCTGGGTGTATGCTCGGCTGTTATGCGATTTTGCTGTTATGTGATTTTACCACACTCGCAAAATCGCACACAGCCGACCATATAACAAACTGTATTTTGAGTGGAAATGTTAGGGGGTCGTCTTATATGCCGAGTCGTCTTATACGCTGGCAAATACGATATATAAAAATTTGCTATTAAATATTTTGAAAGCCCAAATCTAAACAGCAAAAACATTCACATGAATTAAAAAATTATCAAACTAAAAATTTACTGGTTAAAATATTAAACTGTCTATTCTGCTGTTAAATTTTGGGAAAACTGTTTCACAGATGAAACTCCAATAAACTTTGCAAATGAGCAAACAAAAATATCTGGAATATTATCGGATAATTAATGATATACATTTTTTCACATTTATTATCTCTACTACTGGGCTATGTCTTAAGTAATCATAAATAAATTTAAATAATATATGCATAAAATTCAACATAAATAGAATTACATAGCATATCCTTCTAAGTAGGTATCTTATTCTAATATTATAGTATTTCTTTCAGAAAACAAATCTAAATGTCATGAATAAGAATAATTTCTTCTGCTTATAAGAACACTTTGGAACGTAGGACTAATAGTCATTCTCCTATACAAATACTTTAATCACAAGCATTCTTGCTCGAAGTCCAGCAAGGTCGAAATTTTGTGGTCAATTTCAAAACCTCAATCACTGCACTGAATGATAATAGTCACATCTACCCTTTATTCTTAGGTGCAACTGGAGCAGAAAAACCTGTCCTACCAATGAGAAAGTTGTGTGTCACTTTTAGAAACACTATGTCTATCCTTGTATTCCAATTCTCTTGAAGTTAGTGGGAGAAAGGTAAGAAAACAGACATGCAAAGAAATCAGCACATGTAAATGAAGGTAAAAAAATGTTCTAGCAAAGGAAGGGTTAGCAGAGGCAAATCAAATTAAGTGACCTCATTCTATTTTCAACCACAAGTGCTAGGACAGGTGTCCACTTTGTGATTGTTCACAAGCACCCTAATTTTATAACTGGGGTAATTAATTCTAAATGAAGATATGATTGGAAGGTCTCACTTGACTCCTTACCACTATACTTTCTCCTTAAACTTTCAGGTGATACAAATTATATACAGTATTGTTTTTTATTCTTTCAAAAATTTCATCTTTTCTAAGACATGCACATTTTTTATACTTGTATACCACATAGTGTTTTGTTCATTCAAGCTTTAATTACTTTTTCAGTTTTAAGCCCACCCTAGCCATTTTCATGGATGTTACTGATCTTCCTCAGAGATGGGAGATGAATGGCACTTAAAAAAAAAGGAACATAGATGGGATTTCAAGATACTTGCAATTAGAAGAGCAATGTCCAAGTTAATGGAGGTATTCACATTGTAAATCTCCTCTTGTCCCGTACTATATTTCACTTAGTTATTCTAGTTTTAGGATAAATGCCAGGAAGAATTTTTAACGAACCAAGGAAGAAGATTAAACACGATTGGAAAAATTTCCTCTTAATGGTTAGGCTTATACTTCTGAGAGGACAGAGGAGAAATTGTATAAAATATGATTTCAAAGGCTTCCCCTGATTTCCAGGACATCTGATAGAACTATCTGAATGGAAGACTTAAAAATATATTTCTTCTGGGCCGGCTGAGTGGCGCGATGGTTAAGAACTGGCTTGGGATGCCAGAGGGCCCCGGTTC
>NW_017731783.1:1223702-1300290 GCF_001890085.2 Hipposideros armiger
TGTGGGATCCGAACCGGGGTCCTCTGGCATCCCAAGCCAGTTCTTAACCATCGCGCCACTCAGCCGGCCCTTGAATAAGATTTTTAACCAATCTGTACCTCAGTTTCAGTTTCCTCAATTTTTAGGCAGAGGTAAAAGCAGAAAGCTACGATGCATATTAAATGGTAATGTTTAACAATTTGTAAAACGCACACACACACTCACACACACACACACCGTATTTCCCCATGTATAAGACGCACCCTTTTGCAAAAAATTTGGGGTCTAAAAACTGGGTGCGTCTTATACAGTGGTTGTATGAGTGCAAAAACAAGTGCGAAAAAAGTGGGAAATGCAAGTAAAAAAAATCTACAACCACTGTATAAGACGCTCCCAGTTTTTAGACCCCAAATTTTTCGAAAAAGGGTGCGTCTTATACATGGGGAAATATGGTATACCACCAACCTTCACACCATTAAAAATTGAAGATGTTCTATAAGAAACACTTTGTATAAACTAGAATGTTCAAGACTGAGCAATGGTAGGATAAAAATGAAAATACTATTCATTTTACAAGGGTAGAACCAAAGAGGGAAGAAACAGAAGAGAAGGAAAAATGGAACTCTCTTGGCAGCAAACATGTATAACGTGTTTTGTTTGTTCTTATTGTTTTTTTCTTAAGTTCTAGGTGCCTCCCAGAATTTACTCTCTAATATTAGACAAAGAACTCAGAAAAATTCTAATCTTTCTCTTCTGTTGTCTCACTGAAGTATGAGTCACCTGGAAAGGTCTTGGCTACCTATAAAGCTGTATAACACAAAAGCATCTCTAAGTAAACCATGAGCCTTGAACTAAGACATGTTAAAATTTCTGCCACAGCCCTCAGTAGTAATAAGAATTATGGAATCAATTATGCATTTTGGTATTACATTCTGCCAAATCCCTGTTATGGTAATGAGGGCAAGTACTTTATTGGAAAAAGTTAAAAAGTACAAAGGAACTGACACTTTTATTGTAATGTCATTTAAAAACACATTTTAAAGAAAACAACATAATAAAATATACTGCCTCTTAAAAGGCTTAAACACAAACCTTTCCCAAAACATTTGCACCGCCTTTAGTATAGTTTGGAAGAGTACATGATCTTCTAGGTTTTTTCTTTAGTTCTTCCTGTTCCGACATTTTTCTTTTCGTAAGTGCTTCTATGTGTGGCACCTGTAATTTATAAAGAAAAATTAACTATAAGGCCAATTACTCTCGTACCAGGCAGTCCATAATGATAGCAGAGAAAAATCAACAATTTGGACAACTTATTGTCCAAACTGTTAAGAACATAACATTATTAAGCAGGCATTATTGTTCCAGTAATAGAAAGTTTTCACCTCACTGATTTTTTTTTAACTTAGTTAAGAAATACATGACCTATAATAGGACTTCTCTTTGAAACTGAATTATACAAAAGGAGGTTAAGTTTTTTAAAATATCTATTGTCTTTTGTTACTTTCTCCCATTTTCTCTGCCACCACATATATAGGTTATAACTTACACAATCTCTTCAGTGCAGTTCTCAAGTTGGTGTATTATTATTTTCACTTATTGGTGTTATTACATTAGAAATACAAATGCAATTGGTTTGAAAAGAGAACTATATCATTTTGTTAGCCCCTTTTAATGCCTAGTAGGTGACTAAACTATAATCCACTTATGTCTTAGTACCCCCGAACAGTAGTGGTCATAACATTCCTGAAATATGAATGGTAAAAAAAATTATAGACTACAATAATAAAAAAAAAAACTTTCACATATACTTGGCAACTGTACCTGCTGTGTTGTAGGGATGTCAATATTATGTGTTTTTAGTTCATTTCGCAACTGGGCCTCTTTTAATTTTGCTCCTTCAACTTGGCCTAAAGTTAAAAATAAGCAAACAAAAAACTGCATCAATTTGCAATAACCCCCAAAATATTTTTGAAAATATCTTCAATCTCTCATTTTTTTCCTTTTAATGACTGACCTGAAATGAAGTGAAAAATTATAAGTGACTATTACAGAAATTCAAAATTAAACTAAAAGTCTAAAATTAAGGTTCAGATCTAATACACAAAAATAAGAAAAATGTGGTTAAGAGATATTATACTAAAAACTCCAAATAATCTTGTATAAATTATTTAATCCTAACCCATGACTATATATAATTTCCACATAATTGCATAATTATAGTTCCAATAACCAAATAAGAGTTTACAAAAACAATTTCTAGTGCTACAAGTGATGATCTCATTACTCTACTTAGTTCCTATTATCCTTTAAATATGTGTGACCTTGGATAGATACACGAAAGTGAGTACTTGATTCAGGCAGTACATATTTGTTGGTTAATCGACCAAAAATTTAACTATGTAGCTAACATGAAGCCAAAAATCATAGTGAAAAAAAATCTAACAGTGGAAAGAGATGCTACAACTCAGCAAATGCCTTGTTTCAATAGTACACAAACATTAAGAACTGCAGCAAACATTTCATGTATTGATTAAAAAATAAGTTGCATATTTCTATATCAGTATGTGCACCTTGTACACCTCTATAGTGGGATATATACTGCAAATATTTTAAAGTAAAACACATAGAGTTCCATGACTCAAACTAAAAATCAAATTACACGTTCCCCATTGATACTGTCATCTAATATCTTCTGCCAGAAGCTAGAGCTAGACAAAAACATTACTGTTACATCGAAGCCTTAAATTTCCAGATTCAGATTTCTAATTAAAAAAAAATCTCAAATTGTTGTAGGAAAAAAAGATACAAATTAATTTAAAATGAAGGAATACTTCATCTTAAATAGATCAAATAATGAATACCACAAACCATCATTTCTACCTGTCTGCAGTGATCTAAAGCTTACTTGTAGTTCAGGAAAGTAGACAATGTTTTTGTCTCACGGTCTCTTCTGCCTTACCATTCCCCAAAGCATAATTTTTTATTATCTTTGAATAAAACAATGACTTACACTTCATTTCATCAATAAGTTGATTGCTGGTTTCAAATACAGTTCTATACATTTCAATAGCGGTAGACAATGCATCCTTCTGTTTCGCAAATGCTAACATTTGTTGCTGCTTCTTAACATCTAAAAAAAAAACCATTCAGATAATTTACTTCAATTTAAAATTTTTGACTTGTCCAGAATATGTCATCACATGACTAGATAACTAATAAGTACAATATTAATGGAAAGCAAAACAAGTTTTTCTAAGGTACCACAAACACAAAGACTTTAATCCTCTATTTTCCTAGATACTTACCATCAGAAAACATGAATGGTAGGATATATGATTCTAATGTTCCTGATAGAGCTGGTAACTGAGGCTCAAATATAATAAAATATTCAGTACTATCCTTTCCAGGACTATTTTCCGCCAGCACTAGACTCTATTTAAAAAAAAAAAAAAAGGTAACAAAAAAGAAGATTTAGAAAGGTATTCGTCAATGTGTGAATGTTATATATCACACTGTGCTGTTTCTGAGTAAGCAGTAAACTTTAAAGGTAAAAGGCATTGACTGACCCTTAAGATTCATCAAATATTCATTAAAACATCACCAGGACAAACCCAGACAAACTTTTTACCTTTTGGTATTGGTTTGAAAGACAAATGATCTTATCAATAAACAAACAGATTATGCAAAAATACATACAATATAAAATTACAAGAAAAAGTATCCTTTTTTTTAGACCAGAAATATCAATGTCCACTTATATCTTGACCTGCAAAATCTTCTTGATACCAACATTTAAGCTGAAGCAGTATGAAACAGTTGATGGCGTGAAAGTTATAAAAACAATCACAAAGAAATGCCCAAAGACCAATGCTGATTTTAAGTTACAGCTGTTACCATGGAAGTAGACCCACCAGTCCCAGGTGACCAAACAATAGGCCCTGAAAAGCTCTAAATATTTTTTGAAATTGTATTTTTTTCATTAATGCACACACACAAAAATCTTTTGATACATTTTAGTTTAAGACCATAGCATACAACTATAAATAATGCAAATATAAATATTTATCTTAAATGATTTTTTCAGACTTACAGGAAATATACTGTTTTGTTTTTTTAGACTGCAATACAATTCACGGAGCAGAATATTAAAAAATCTAAATCAATGGAACATTGTAGAACAATCCACAAATTAACAAAATTACAAATTATGGCTAACAATTCTTTTCCCAAAGAATATAAAAATACAAGCCCACCATTAAACCAATCCCCAATTTCGCTAACTTTCTGAAAGTGGTTTACAATGTATATACATGAATATAAACATATAAAATATTGTTCGCATTTAAAAAACAACATACACTTTATACTTCAGCAATTTGCTTTCAGCACTCAATTTGATTTGTTGGTCAATTAAAGTGAACGTCTAGATACCAATTTTTAAAATTTATGCATAGTATAGATATACTACACTATAATATTCTTTCACCAAGTGATGAGCATTTAAATTTTTTTAGCTATTTATAATACAGCAAAGAAAATATCTTTTAATACTTCTATATATATTCTCTACAATAGATGAGAAATACGACTTAAGATAGTTTAATAGGTAGTATAAAATTTCCCTTCAAAAAGGCTGTATCAATATATCCTTTCACCGTTAGTGTGTATAAAAATACCTAGTGCCGCTATTGCTAACCAACATTTAATATCAAGTATTATTTCTCTAAAAAGATGGATTAAAAACAACTAGTCATTATTGTTTTAAGTAGCATTTCCTTAGTTAGTACTGAGGTCATGCTTCTTGTTTACTGGTCATTTGTACTTTCTCTTGCATTAACTGCCTACTCACATTCTTTGGTCATTTTTCTATGAGACTGTCTTTTTTCTTTGATCTGAAGGTAGTTCAGGAGGTTTAAAAAATACATTTAATATATTAATCCTCTATTTTATATAAAAATATTGCTATAATATATATATAGCAATACATATATAGCAATATTTCTACCCAATTTGTCATCTTTAAAATTTTTTTTTATTATACAACCATATAATGAATTTCTATATACCATCATTCGGTGTCAACGATTATCAACGCATTGTCACTATTCTTTTAATTCTGTTTAAGACATGTCTATGGTATATAGTTTTAATTTTTGATGTAAAGATAAAATGTCCTTTTTTATATCTTGTTTAAGGAGGCCTTTCCTATCTCAAAGTTTTTTTGTTTTATTTTTTTGAGAATTTTTTTTTTTTAAATTTTATAGGGGAACATTGTGTTTTCCCAGGACCCATCAGCGCCAAGTCAAGATGTTGTCCTACAATCTTAGTTGTGGAGGGTGCAGCTCAGCTCCAAGTCCAGTTACCGTTTTTTTTTTTCCAATCAAGTTGCGGGGGGCGCAGTCCACCATCCCATGCAGGAGTCAAACTGGCAATCTTGTTAAGAGCACGCGCTTTAACCAACTGAGACATCCAGCTGCTCATTGGAAGCTCAGCTCAAGTTGCTGTCTTCAATAGAGTTGCGGAGGACACAGCTCACTGGCCCATGTGGGAATCCAATCGGCAACCCTGTTGCTCAGAGCTCGCACTCTAATCACCTGAGCCAGTGGGCCGCCCCTATCTCAAAGTTTTATAGTTTGTAATCTCTGATGTATAGCTTATCAAAAAAAAAGCATACAAAGAATTACAGAAATGAATAGCACTGAAGAGTCCTAAACTAGATCCAAGTACAAATGGGGATTTGGAATATGATAAATGGACAAATGCATAGCAGAATGAAACTTAGACACCTCTTTTAGAACTTTCCAGATAAAATAGGCAAATAATATAGAGAATTTGAATAACACAATTAACATTTAAAAAGCTACATATTCAGAGTATAAAGAAATACATTTTCCCCCCCAAGCAAATTTGCAGTATTTATAGATACTAGCGCTGTTCTGGGCCAGAGATTCCTAAGTCTCCCTAATGATAAGAATCACCTGCTTGTTACAAATCAGATTCCAGAGCCCTTCCCCAGACCTACTAAATCAATCAATACATGGGTCAGGAGTCAAGGAGCACTTGAGAGTTTTCTGCTTATTCAGTGTAGTATTAGGAACCTCTAGTGGAAATTCATATGTATGACATGAAGCTTAGATTCCATATGCAGCTGCAGGGCAATAGCTTAGTTGCCATATTAATCTCAGAAATATGTACAGCAGGGTTAGCAACTTCAAATGCCTACAGAAGGGCCATGGAAATAAGATATATGTAAACAGGAAATAGGTACAGTGGGCTAGGTGTATTCTTCCAAAACAACCCTACTTTGTATGTTCAACATGTCTCCCCTTCTTTGACTTTCAACATGTGGCTTTCATTACCTAATTTTTGTTAGGGTACAAGAAATGTTCACTTTACTCTCCACTAAAATAAAAATAAAAGAACAAGTGTAAATGTAAATATCAACTGACACTTGCTCTCACTGTCAAGAGAGGAAAAGAAGAGGCATGGATACAGCTGACTGGACAGTCCTGCTGCCATAAGAGAATCTTGGCCCGGTATTGCCAGGTTTTTAGAATTCTCCAAATAAGTCAGAAATGCAGATCTTTATGCAAAACTCCAGAACTTTAAATGTTGGAAACTAATTAAAATGGAAATGCTATGAGGGTCTGTCATTGCCAAACTATTGGACATGTCTACTATGGACCAGGTGTAAGCTGGCAGGCTCCCTGACTGTAAGCCTATGTTATTAAAACAATGTGATAATACTGTACACCTGGAAATACAATAATGTATGTCAACTACACTCTATTAAAAAAGTGATATTAGCACTGGATTAGATATAAAGATAAATAGTGAAAGAAATACAAGAAAAGGTGACATTTCAAATTTATTGGTTTAGGAAGAATTCTTCAAATGATACCAAGAAACTTGGTAAATTTGAAAAAAAGATAAAAATAAAATTCAGACAAATCAAAGGTTAAATGCATAAGATACCAGCTACCACTGTGTATATAATCTTCCCTCCTGCTCCAATATAAGCAAACCCCAATAAAAGACAAACTCAGGAAAAAATGTTTATATACAAAACAACATTAATATCTTTACTATAGAATTCAGAAAAAAATGATGAACATCCCAAAAGAAAACGGATTGAGGGACAATCCTACAAAGATCAAAAATATGAAAAATGTTCAACCTTACTAGTAACAAAGAAAACGTTTTTTTTTAATATAGGAAACTTGGTTAGAAATTCAGAAATTGTTCATATTCAGGGTTGGTAATATTATGAGGATGTACATATACTTCTGGTGGGAATATAAACTGAAGAGAAATTGGCAGTAATTATCAAAAGACTCTGTCTCCAATTCTACTTCTAGCAATATCTTAAGGAAATAATCAGATATATACAAAAGGATATACATGGAAGAAAACTGAGAAACACTGTTGATAAAAACAAGCTTTGGATAGGAACTAAATTTTTACTTAAGGCTGAGCAAATAAATTATGATCATTAATACAATGACACAGATTGGCACTTACTGATGAATATATTAAAGGTGTGTTAACATTGAGGATGGGGCACTTAAATGTATAAGATGCAAATCTGTGTCACCAGTCCACAATGTGTTAAATAAGATTTTCATAAAAGCAATGTTCTATTATATTATTATAATTTTACATCCCCTCCCATGTATATAAATCATATACACAGGGTATCCATGCAGTATTAGTTAGTGTACGAGATCTGACAATTAAGTTCGCAAACCTGCCACCATGCGTTTACATTGGCAGCACTGTACAAACAGCTCAGTAAGGTTTCATAACCTTGGTATATCAGTGTCTCACAGCTGTGTTTGTCATAGCTGTGTTCTTATCAATGTGTGGCGGTGTCTTGCTGAGTGGCATTCATTATTGTTGTGTGGTTTTGTGTGCCGTCGTGAGAATGTCTGAGCTTGAATTAGAGCAACGAACAAACATTCAATTTCTTGTTAAACTTGGCAAGAATGGAAGGGAAATCAGGGACATGTTAGTCCAAGTTTATGTGGATAACGCCATGAAGAAAACGGCAATGTACAAATGGATTAAACTTTTTTCTGAGGGGAGAGAACAAGTCCCTGATGAAGAGAGGTCAGGGCGGCCAGTAATGAACAGAGCTGATGAAAACATTGCAAAAATTTGACAAATTATGCATCAAAATCATGGGCTGACTGTGAGAACCATAGCAGACCAAGTAAACATCAATAGAGAAACAGGAAAATCTTCACTAAAAATCCTGGCATGAGAAAGGTGTGTGCAAAAATGATCCCAAAGGAGCTCACCAATGAACAAAAGCAAAGGAGAGTCGAAGTTTACCAGAACCTTTTGGAGAGACAAGACGATGTTTTGGGCTGTGTTATCACTGGTGATGAAACTTGGGTGTACCAATAGGACCCTGAAACAAAGCGTCAAAGTGCACAATGGAAGTCATCCAATTCTCCACCATCAAAAAAGTTCTCAGTCCAAATCAAGAGTCAAAACGATGTTGCTAACCTTTTTTGATATCAGAGGGATTATTTATTAAGAATTTGTACCAACTGGACAAGGAGTTAACCAAGTTTACTATTTGGAAGTGCTGAAAAGGCTGTGTGAAAAAGCTAGATGAAAATGACCTGAACTTTTCACCAATTCATGGCTCTTGCATCACAACAATGCACCAGCTCACACAGCACTGTCTGTGAGGAAGTTTTTGGCCAGTAAACAAATAACTATTGGAACACCTTCCCTACTCACCTGATCTGGCCCCCAGTGACTTCTTTCTTTACCCGAAGATAAAGGAAATATTGAAAGGAAGACATTTGGATGACATTCAGGACATCAAGGGTAATACAATGACAGCGCTGGTGGCCATTCCAGAAAAAAAGTTCCAAAATTGTTTTGAAGGATGGACTACACGCAGGTATGGGTGCATAGCTTCCCAAGGGGAGTGCTTCGAAGGTGACCATAGTGATATTCAACAATGAGGTATGTAGCACTTTTTGTACGATGAGTTTGCGAACTTAATTGTTACACCTCGTATATACAGAAAAGTCTAGTGGTTATACACTAAATTATTAATCATCGTTATCTCTATAGGGTGATAATAGTGAATATTTTTTAGTTTTTGCACTGTGTTAGTTTTTTATAAGTAAAACTATTTCCATTTTGGAAAAATAATAAATAAAGATAATGTTTTATTAAATTTTTCTAAGCTATGTATATGTTTTACCTAGGCAATGTTTTATTTTGTTTCTATTCACAAAATGGTAGCTTTTCAACAAAACACGATATTATCATTAAAGCTAAAAAAGCAATAGAAGCAGAGAAAACAGTCAACCACAGGGAAAAAGAGGGTCTTGCTAATAGTAATACTGATCCTGGGTTCAATTTGTAAGAGCTTAGAGCAAAATCACAAAATATTTCAGGAGACTTCCCAATTTAATCCTATAATTAGAACATCTTCATAGCTATACATACAAAGAACAGCTCTTGCGATATTGTGGTTTAAACTATAAAATACAGAAATCTTATCTACCAAAAGATATAAAAATTACCGTGATTTCAGCTGAACCTTTCACAAAGGGAAATTCAAGTGTCCTAACTTTCCCAATAAAGAGCGGTGTATCAGTATCTTCCTCATTAGAACCTTTGATTGTAGCTATTACAGTGCCAACCAAATCAATTCCAGTCTGATTGTTGTACTCATCCTAAAACAATGGATAATAACTAATCAGAAGAACTGGTAAGAAGATTAAACCCAGAGAAGGATGTGTAAAAATCAGAAACATGACATATATTTATAAAGCCCCAAATATCCTGATTCTTTACTCCAAGCACAGAATTCAGTTCTCAGATTAAGTACTCCACAGGCAGAAAATAATCCAGAGCCATGAAAGAACCAGGGGCTTCCATCTAATACAATTGCTCTTAACACTGTATATTAAAAGGGCTCTTATTTTAAAGTTTCACCTTCTTATGTACTTTTACCATTTAATGATCTGGGGAAGAGAAGTTAAGAACTCATGTGTCTAAAACTAAAAATTAAATGGAAAGGAGTTAAGTGTCCCACCAGCAAAATTTTCCATAAAGGTGAAGTCCCACTACTATGTTTGACCTATTTCTGTTAATATTCTTGGCAACTGTATTTATTGCTGCTTATTCTCCAGAAACTTGGAGGAGCTCACTATGACCAGTTATTAAAGCAGATCTCTTAAAAATAATTACTTAATTATTTCCTTCTGTCCCCTCAATGAAATGGACATGGAGGAATCAATTTATTTGACACATATTCATAATACATACATGAAAAAGGGGACTTAAAGGGGACATATCAGGAAAGGTATGCAGATTTCTACAATTTTGAGACAGTTTTACTTCGTATATCTGGGTATATTTTATATACTGGGGGGTGCCAAAAAAATTTATATACATGATTTGTACTCATCTTCTGTTATCAGCATATGAAAATTTAATATAGTTTTCTTCCCTGTCTTAAAATGTGTATACACTTTTTTGGCACCCTCTGTATAATGTTATGCATTCTCTTTGTATTCAGAGATGTTTATAAATATTTCATTCATCTGCACAAATTTTTCCTATAACCTTAAACTGAATAATCAAGATCCGATTCTATAATAACTATTTTGCACACTAAAACTAGAAATAATTTTCATTACCCTTTTCAATTTTGGAAGTAAATAAACATTACCGTGATGATAAGATGTAGATCTTTGACCAAGGTCCTATTGGCAACTGAGTGAACATTTGAAACAGCTGGTGTAGATGGCTGAATTTTAGGCACTAACTTCACAGGTTGATTAGGTAGAACATCAACAATGATCTTTCAAAACAAAAGAAGCATTCTGATTAACAATATATTAATGGTTTTAGTATTCAAGAGTAAGAGAAGAAATGACAGCATATACTAAATGAAATGAATGTATTTTCATTAATCTCTTAAAACTAATTAACTTCTAAAAACTCAGGATTGAAAGTGTACCAGAGATTAATTTTTGAATGTTAACAGCTACCTAAGAACAAACTTAGAGGCATTGAAAAGTACAGGTAATTTTTAAAAATTTAGTACACTACCATTTATTGAACGGAGATGATGTATGTTTAAACTATCTTAAATTTCATTATCCAGAATTTTAGTACCTGAAATATTAATTGAAAATTTTTCATGTATGGTTGATAGAAACAACCTTACCATGTTATACACTAAAATGCTTACAATTGAATCTTGGATGTAAAGAAAGATGGAAAAGTACCTTTTGTATCGTCATTCTAATTAACATAATCTAAATATATTCTATTCTAATATTCCTGAAAATTGCATTATTTGTACTCTGCATCCAATAAATATTTCACTTTAAAACAAAGTATTTTATTCCTAAAATAAACAAGAAAATGTAAAGCTAACTGTGGTATATAAAGAGAACAAACAAACCTGTTGACTGTTAAGAGTATTTGCTTTATCCATCATAAAACCAAACTGGATACAATATATCCCCACTTTATTAGGAATTAATTTATCCCTAAGTTAGAAAGAGATAAGATTATTCACAACTTTTAAATAAAGGGGGAAAGAATTCAAGGCATCAACATTTCAGTTCCTTTCACAAAAAGGAAATACATAGAAAGAGAATTGCTACTACTATTACATTTGCCTTCATTCAACAAATATGTCCTGCAATATTAGGCTGAGGGCCCTCTTACCTGGACATTCTTTCCCAAAAGATCCAGAAACCAGACTCTGGTTGTGGTCAAGTTGAAAAAATAGGAATATAAAGTTGACAAAGTACAGCAAACACAAAAAATGCTGAATTATATGTCAAGTGAATTTTGCTTCAATTCTACAGGATAAATTTCCAACTCACAGTTTTATATTTCAAAATTATAGGCTATCATGCTGATCCGTTAATGTTGCTTTTCTATTTTAAATATTTAACTTTACAGATACAAGGCATTTACTGTGACTTAATTATCAATAAAGAATTTAGTGACTAATAAGAGGTATACTTACTAGCCTGTTTTGGTCACACTTAACAACAATGAAAATATGAATGACATTCTATGGTATACCTTGCCTCGTGTGTGTATTGTGGCTTGTGATCTCTATGGTGGCTTTTGCACATTTATGTTCTCAAAATGTTGGCATAATGTAGCAGAAAGAACAAAGGCTATGAATACATTTCTGAATTGAAAGCACTGTAACATATATGCAACCTTGGAGAAAATTATTTAACCTTTCTCTAAGCTATGTTTTTTTCTGAGAGGGTAATACCTAATAAGATTACAGTTAGAATGAAACAGACTTTTGCTTTCAAATGGCAGACCTACCCTTCCTGATGAAGGCAATCATATTTAAAAAGATATTTGCTTAAAGATGTTTGATAGATAACAAGCAAGAAGTGAAAATAATTCAGCAGGATATAAGATAGTATGGAGACCCTAAGAGGTTAAGTTCACATTTAAGGCTTCTTTACTCCTAGGAGCGTATCTTAATTTAAGTAGAGTTGGACCTAAAGCAGACAAGTTCCCAAGGGAAAAGCAACTCAGCTTTAAATCATCTCAATCTCTGAAGCTGGACTGAAATGGGAAGACTGCTAATGGCCGAGACAATGGACAGAAGCAAGTATAAACCCTATCTGGAGAAAGATGACATCTTAGACTTCAAATTATTTCTATAAATATTCATAAATAAAATGCATGGTAAAAAACAAATCACAAAAAAGGAACAATCAGGTACATGAAGAAGCAAGAAAACTAGAATGAAAACCAACAGAAACAAGAGATAAAACAAACCCTAAGGAACTCTAGACAGGCTTTGGTTACTACTCAGGGTGATAAAACACAAGATTCAGAATCATAACAGAGAACTGGACCTGAAGAAAAATATGAACTAAAAATACCGAACAGAAATCGATAACTCAAAGATGGATTTAACAGCAATTACACTGAATAGAGGTTAGTTAATTGAAGGCAGTTCAGAATACAATATCTAGAATGAGGACAGATAAAAGAATGGCAAAGACAAAAGAATGTCTAAGAGACAGAGAATACTGCGAGAAGGACTAATGTGCATATAATTAAGAGTTGCCAGAAGGAGAAGAGGAAAAGGGGCTGAAGCATAACTGATGAAATAATGACAATTTTTCAAAACTGAACAGACCACAAAATGAAAGCACAGAAAACCAAGCAGGATAAATAAAAAGAAATCCACACATAGGCACATCATAGTAAAACTGCTGAAAAAAAACACAAAACAACCAAAGAGGGGAAATGATTACTACTTTTTAAGATAACAACAATAAAACTGACAGCTAACCTCTCAATAGAAATGATGGGACAGTGAAAGATGGCTTGAAAGTGCTGCAAGAAAGAAAACTGCCAACATAGAATATCATATCCAGGAAAATATCCTTTAAGTATGAGGGTGAAAAATACATTTTCAGGTGAAAATGAGATTATTCATCACCAGCAGATGTACAATCGAGGAAATACTAAAGGTATTTCCTCTGGTGGAAAATGATCTCAGATGGAAGCCCTGAGTTGAAGATTAACAGAAAGTATAAATGAGATAGTAAATCTAATTGAACATTGACTATATAAAATAATAATGCCTTGATAGGTTTAACATACATAACAACAAAAGTATGTAATGTGGGAGAGGGAAAATGGAGTTTAAGTATTCTAAGATTCATGCACTGTCCAAGAAGAGTGGTTACAAAAGGCAAATTGTCATTACACACTGGTATGTCAACTATGCATGTTGTAATCTCTAAAAAAAAGACACTTAGAGAATAGTAAGACTGTGTAACTACCAACTTAATAAGTAGAAAATAATAATTAAAATCACTTAATTTAAAAAGAAAAAGGAACAAAGAATAGGAGGATCAAATTAAAAAACAAATGTTAAGGTAGTAGATTCAAAAGCACACATTCTGGTAATTTATGTCAGATCTAAACTTCAAATTAAAAGACAGATTAAAAAAACAACTATGATGTCATTAAGAAAAAAACAAAATATAAAGATACAAAAGTAATGAAAAAAAGATATTTTATGCAAACACTGTCATGATCCCTAAGGTGCCTTTGGCATGTCACTCATATAGAAAGTATACTGTTATCAAAGTAGATTTCAAGACAAACGCGTTACTAGAGAAGATGATGAAGCTTCATTAATGATAGCTGGTTCAATATGCCAGGAAAATGTGAATAACAGCCTGTATATGAATAACATAGCCTCAAAATATATAAACACTGACAGAACAAAGAGGGAAAATATACAAATCTACACTCACTGCTAGAAAAAGCAGACAAAAAAGATATAGACAAATTAAACAAAATCATTAGCAAATTTTGAACTAAAGAACATAAACACTGTTTCAAATGCAGTATACATTATTTTTTTAGTACACATAGAATATTTACAAAATTGACCATATGCACATACTACAAAAACAAGTGTCAATTTCAAAGGACTGAAATTATATGGGGTAGGCTCTGTGACCACAGTGGAATTAAGCTAGAAATCAATAATAAAAATAGAATAAGGAAATCCCACAATTTAGAAATTAAGCACTATATTTCTGAATAAGCCATGAATAGAAGATGAAATCACAATAAAAATTACAAAATATCATGATCGAATTAATAATAAAAATAGAATGTAAAGAGACTTGTGAATATATTCCTAAAGCCATGCTTGGAGGGAAATTTATAGCTCTATATATACTCACATGCATACACATAAGTATGTATATTTATGTATACATTTATAAACATATACGTATATATAGACTGAAAATAAATGAGCTAAGCAACCATCT
This sequence comes from Hipposideros armiger, assembly GCF_001890085.2. Taxonomy (NCBI): domain Eukaryota; kingdom Metazoa; phylum Chordata; class Mammalia; order Chiroptera; family Hipposideridae; genus Hipposideros; species Hipposideros armiger. The sequence goes on from NW_017731783.1 coordinate 1,238,513, forward strand.
CAAGTTTTAAAAAAAGCCAAAGTTGGTTCTTTGAAAATCCTGGTAAGATTAATCAGCAACAAAAAGTACAAATAACTAATGTTAAGAGTAGGTGATCACAATAGATTCTACAGACAATAAAAAGAAATCATGAAAAAATTTGAAAATTTAGATAAAATTGACAAATTCTTAAAAAATTACAAGTTACAAAACTGACTAAAGATGACACTGGAAATCAAGTAGTCCTTAAAGTGCTGAATTTGAAGAAACTGAATCTTAATTAAAAACTTCCTCCCAAAAACGAAAGGCTCAGATAGCTTCACTGATAAAGTCTACCAAACATTTAAGGAAGAAATAACAACGCTATTATACAAGATCATCCCACAGAATAAACCAAGACTTAGGGACCACTTCTCCCAGTTAATTTTGTGAGACATGACCTAGATACCAAGCCTGAAAAGAATATATGAGAAAGAAAATGCAGGCAACCTTCACTCATTAATACATTGGGTTGTCGGAAAAGTCATGACGTATTTTTTCTATGTTTTTCCTTGCAAAAATGTGTCATGACTTTTCTGACAACCCAATAGATGGAAAAATTCCAAACAAAATATTTATTAGCAAAACAAATCCACCAATATGTAAAAGAAGTAATACACTACGATAGAATTAGTAATGCAAGTCTGGCTGAATAAACATTTAGAAAACTAATGTACTATAATTCACCACATTAAAAAAGAAAGGAAAACTATCACATATTACCTTAATAGACGATGAAATCTAATGCCAATTCAAAACAAATAAAAATTATTTTAGTCAAAATAGAAATGAATAGTCTGATAAGATGCTTACCAAAAGGAAAGCCCTAAAGCAAGACTATTTTATGGGTGAAATGCTGAAAAGTTCCCTTTGATTTGGGAATGAGATTAGGATGATCGCTCAGATCATTCACTGCAAATCCAAGCCAGTGCAGTATGGCAAGAAAAAAAAAATGTGTAAGGACTAGAAAGTAATAAACCTATCATTATTTACAGACATAAGTGTGCAAATATTTTAACATCCCAAAAAATCTACATATGAAATTGGAAATAAAGGAGGTTAACAAAGATGCTGGCTACAAGGTCAATAGACACAAATCAATTGGATTTCTATAACCAACAACAAACATAAACTTAAAAAAATTTAAAGGATGCCATTTACAATAGCATCAAAAATATCAACTAGATATTATGCTACGTGAAATAAGTCAGACATACAGAGATACTCTCATCTCACTTGTATGTGGAATCTAAAAACACCAAACTCATAGATACACAAAACAGATTGGTGGTTGTCAGAGGTGGGGATGGGGAGTGAGAAAAATGACTGAAGGTGGTCCAAAGGTACCAACTTCTAGTTGTAAGATAAATAAGCCCTGGGAATGCAATGTACAGCATGGTGGCCTTAGTTAACAATACTATATTGTCTATTTGAAAGTTACTAAGAGAGCAAATCTTAAAATTTCTCACCACAAGAAAAAAATTTATAGCTATGTGAGGTGATAGATGTTGAACTAAACTTCCTGTGGTAATCATTTTGTAATATATACATATATAAATCATTATGTTGTATACCTTAAACTAATACAATGTTACAAGTCAATTATATCTCACTAAACTAGAAAAAAATACAAGCCATCTAGAAGTTAATCTAAGGAAAGATGTATGAAACTTTCATTCAAAAAATTACTAAACATTATAAGAGAAATTAAAGAAATTTAAATAAAAACAAGGATGTGCCATATTTGTAGATTGCAAGATGATCTCAAAATTCTACCTGAAAAAATCCCAACCATTTCTGTTATCGAAATTGTATTTTTACTATTTGAAACTTGATATGCTGATTGTAAAATTTATATGTAAAAATAAAGGGCAAAGATAACCATGAAGAACAATAAAGTTAGAGGACTAATTCTATAGGACACCAGACTTATCAAGGAAGTATGGCATGGCAAAATATATCAAATAGACCAAGAAATTAAAATAGGGAGTCCAGAAACAGCTCCATACATATAAGGATACATGATTTCTAATAAAGATGGCACAGCAGAAAAACAATCTTTTCAATAAATAATGTAAGGACAACTATATTTATGTAGTGGTGTGTGTGTGTGTGTGTGTGTGTGTGTGTGTGCGCGCGCGTCTGTGTGTATAAAACTTGACCCATTACCTCACACCATACATTAAAAATATTAATTCCAGGTATAACTGTACAAACTGTAATAAAAAAAGTTAACATAGTAGATCTAAAGGCCTGTTGGCAAGTCTGGCCCTTGGCTGGCATTTGTGAACTTAGATTTCAGAAATTCCCACCATTAACTGTAAGAGTGGCTAACAATGCCTAAACTGCTTCTACAAACAATACAGTTTATACTAAACTCTTTACTTTCCTTCTGGGAATCTGGAATTTTGGTTCATGCTAGGCAGAGGCTGCCTACATGACCAGCCCCAGTCTCTAATGAGATTACCTGGTTGACATTTCGTATGCATTACCATAACTTGTTGTTGGGGAATTAAGCATGTGCTGTGTGATTCTACTGGGATAGTATCCTTGGAAACTTGAGTACGTATTCCCTTGGATGTTGCCCCATGCACCTATTCCATTCCCTTTTCTGATTTTGCTTTTTATCCTTTTTCTTTATTAAACCATAACTGTAAGACTATATGCCAAGTCCTGTGAATCATAATGACTCATCAAATTCATGGGGATGGTCTTGGGAAACCACAACACAATTATATAGAATATCTTTATGACCTAAATGTCAGGAAAGACTTCTTAAGGACACAAAAAGGGCTACCGAAAAAGAAGAGGATGAACAAGTTTGATTATATAAAATTAAGAACTTCTGTTCAAGATATTATAAAGAGAGTGCAAAAACAAGCCATGGAAGGGCAAAGATGTCTAACTAAAGGCTTATATCCATAATATATAAAAAGATGCTGCAAATTAACATGAAAAAGAAAACTCAATAGAAAAAATAGGTAACCACAAACAGGCACTTAACAAAAGGTTGTCAAAATGGCCAACAAATATGTGATGAAAAGAAAAATACAAATTAAAAGTAAATGTGATATCAATGCACACCCACCAGAAAACTAAAACTGAAAAGGCTAACAAAACTAAATGTTGAGAAAAATAGAGAGCAATGGGAACTCTTATAACAAACACTGTTGATGGGAGTACAAATTAATATAAACACTTTGGGAAACTGTTTGGCAGCAGCTAAAGTTAAACATACATACTTTATGACCCAGCAATTATACTGCAGAGAAAATAAACTTATAGCTATAAGTCACATAATAGATTAATCTTACAATGTTGAGTGAAAGAAGCTGTATACAAAAGAAGACAGTATGTATAAAGTTAAAAAATGGGCACAACTAGATAATTTGGTGATGTACCAGGGGTGCCAAAAAAAGTATACATATTTTAAAGGAAGTTATCTATGTATTACTTTTTGAAGTTCTATTGAATTACAGATGTAGTATGACGTTTGATCAAAGGATGGTGTTGATCAAAGGATGGTGTTAATCAAATGAATGCTAGCATCACCATGAGACAGGCAGGGCAGTCAAAGAAAATGGCAGAAGCATGGTTGTCATTTGAGGAGCGTAAGACTATTTTGAAGTTGTATTTGAAATTGAGGAAGTACAATGACAATGGAGGCTTGAGTATGCAAAAGAATCTCCAACTTAACACCCCTTGACTTCTACCAATGGGAGGCCTTAAAGCAGAGGTTCTCAACCTTCCTAATGCCACGACCTCTTAATACAGTTCCTCATGTTGTGGTGACCCCCAACCATGAAATTATTTTCATTGCTACTCTATAACTGTAATTTTGCTACTGTTATGAATCGCAATGTAAATATCTTTTTGTTTTCCAACGGTCTTAGGTGACCCCTGTGAAAGGGTCGTTCGACCCCCAAAGGAGTTATGACCCACAGGTTGAGAACCGCTGCCTTAAAGGATGTGGTGTACTGTAGAAAACTGGCTACACTGGCAGTACTTCAGGAAGAAACTAAAATGGCATGCGCAGTGATACTAGTGGATACTTTAGTCAGCATTGTTCAAGCAGTAGTTTGCCATAATCAGAAGTGTCTGGAAGCTGATGGTAACCACTCTGAGTACCTCTTGTAATTGCAGAAGTCAAACGTGACTTGTATTCATCTTTTGTTATTGGTATATATTAAGTATTACAATTTTAATAGTTTTTTTTTCCTTTCTTAAAATGTGTATACATTTTTTGGCACCTTCTGTATGTTTGGGTAACAATTCTAAAAAAAAACAAGTCAGGAGAAGGTTTATTTTGTGTGTGTGAATGTGTCTACATGAATGTGTGTGCACATCCATGGTAGGAAGGAAGGAGGTAATGATTGGTAGGTGCATAAGGTAAGGCTTCCAACATTCTATTTCTTGCTTTTAGTAGTGGTTGCACAGACACTCACTTTGGGAGAAATCACAAAGCTGCATATCTTTTTCTTTTTTTTTTTTAACTTTATAAATTTTCTATTTAGTTTTTAAAAGATTAAAAAATTAAGTGAGATTATATGTAGAATAGTAAATACAGTGACTGCCAGACATTAGGGAAACCAATATTTCTAGTCACTCAAACACAATGTGTGATCAAACAATATGGTGAATGTTTAAATAAAAAAAATTTATTACAGTAAAAGACACATTGCCATTAATCCACATCAAAATACTCCCCCTCCTTTGAACACACATATCCTATCGTTCTTGCCCTTTTCTGAGACAGTTCTGGAAGTCCTCTTTTGTGTTTTTAGTTGTGCTTTCATGGCTGCCTCGATGTCCTGAATCATTTTGATTTGGGGAAGAGCTAGAAGTCGCACGGTGCCAGATCTGGTGAATAAGGTGGATGAGGACATAACTATAATGTTTTTATTTGACAGAAATTACCATATACCAGAAGCGATGTGTGACATGGGGTGTTGTCATGATGGAGGATGATTTACTGCACACTTTAAAACACACCTTCTCTTAACCGTAGCTCACACCCAACTGACTACACCGAACAAGATGAAACTTGTCACACACTGTTACTAAGGTTCGACTCACTGCTTCCCATATTGAAAATCTCTGCCTTTCCGTTGGATGGCACTCAGCAGCAGCAGTCACCGTATTTGTTGATCATAGCGGAAAGGCTCCATGTCACACATCGGTTTTGGTATGGTAATTTCTGTCAAATAAAAACATTACGGTGTGTCCTCATCCACCTTATTCACCGATCTGGCACCGTGTGACTTCTGGCTCTTTCTCAAAGTCAAAATGACCATGAAAGGTAAATGTTTTAAATCGATTCAGCCATGACAGTAAAACTAAAGACACACACAAGAGAGGACTTCCAGAACTACTTCAGAAAGTTCAACGGGGTAAGAATAACGGGGTAAGTGTGTTCAAAGTGAGAAGGAGTATTTTGATGGGATTAGTGTCTTTTATTGTAATAAATGTTTTATTTAAACATTCACCATATTTTGTGATCACTCCTCGTATACCCAATATAGGGAAATATATTTTATTATATATATTACATGTATAACTGACAGAGTGTGTAATTTCTTTTTATTAAGAAGTTCATATAACATAAAATTAACCATTTTAGAGTACATTCCACTGGCATTCAGTACATATACACTGTTGTGTATCCACTACGTCTATGCAGTTTTAAAACATGTATGATTATTTTTAAAAGATTTACTAAAATGTTCCTTCAAACTGACGCCCCTGCAATGGTAAAATAATTCAACTAAAACAAATTACAGGGCCGAGAGAGTAGCACATTGGTTAAGAGCTGGCTTGGGACACCAGTTCTGAGCAGCAGGGCCCCCGTTCGGATTCCACATAGGGCTAGTGACACTGCGCCTTCTACAGCTAAGATGGTGAACAACAGGCTCGACCTGGAGCTGGGCTGCTGAGAGTTGCTGGCGGCTGCGTAGGCTGCAGTGAGGCTGCAGTGGGCTGCCGTAAAGCTACCATGAGTGGCTGGCAGCCAGCATGAGCTGCCAGCAGCCAGCATGAGCTGCCAGCAGCCACAGTGAGCGGCCGTCCAGAAGCCAGCGACTGATCTGCCTCGCCCAGGAGGAGCGCAATGATGGTGCCAACTTGGGCCAGTGAAGCAACGTCCTCCACAACTAGACTGAAGAACAAAAGGACAGCAGCTTGCCTGTTCCCCTTCTCCCAATTTCCCAGTGCTGTTCCATCCCCCAATTCCCCAATAAAAATCTTAAAAAAAACAAACACAACTGCATATATGGGGAAAATTAGAAAGTGACCACACATGCCCAGGGAAAGGCTCAGAGAAAGACCTGAGAAGAACTTCAGTTTATACCTAAAGTTGATCCTTGCAGAAAAATAGCCTACGACAATCAAAATATCAAAAACAATCAAATCCTAGGTAAGGCATAACATCTAAATTCCAGAGCTACTACATTATTAATTTCAAGTGTCTAGTTTTTAACAACAACAAAAATCACAAGGCAAACAGGAAAGTGCAGGCAATTCAAAGGGGAAAATTAAGTCAACAAAAACTGTTCCTGAAAAACACCTGATGGCAGATATACTGGACAAGAACTTATTTTTAGAAACTGCCTTAAAGATGTTCAAAGCAGTAAAGGAAGATGTGGAAAAAGTCAAGAAAATGATGTATGAAAAAATGGAAATATCAATAGAAATATTGGGATGTCAGAAAAGTCATGAAGTATTTTTCTGTTTTTCGTTGCAAAAATGTGTCATGACTTTTCCGACAACCCAATAGAAAACCTGAAAAGAAATAAAAAACAAATTCTGAAGCTGAAAGGTATAATAACTCAAGTGAAAATTTCACTACAGGTATTCAATGGCAGATTTGAGCACGTAGAAGAAAGAATTAGCAAACCTGAAGGCAATGGATATTATAGTCTGAGAAAAAGAAAGAAAAAGGTCCCAGAAAAGAAAACAAAGCCTACGCAACTTTTTGGAACATCAGTAGATGGACCAACATATGCATTGTGGGAGTTCCAGGAAAAGATGAACTCAAAGTAAGATGAACTCAAAGTGACACACACTAAGACATATTATTTCAAACTTTCAAAAGACAAAGATAAAGAATATTGAGAGGAGCGAGAGAAAAAGAAATTATTACATACAAGGGATGCTCAACAATATGATTAGATTTCCCATCAGAAAGTTTGGCAGCCAGAAGGCATTGGGACCAACATATTCAAAGTGCTGAAAGAAAAGAATTGTCAACCAAGAATCCGATATCCAGCAAAACTGTCCTTCATAATCAGGGAGAAATTAAGACATTTTCATGTAAACAAAAGCTAAGGGAGTTCATTCCCTGGCCTGGAAAAAATGCTCAAGGGAGTTCTGCAAGGGAAGATGAAAGAACAATAGTCAGTAACTTGAGGCCCCATGGGGAAATAAAAATCTCAAAAAGGTAAATACAACAGGCAATTGTAAATGTAGTATTACTGTAACAATAATTTGTAAGTGCATTTTTTGTTTTTTACATTATTTAAGACTCTAATACACTTAAAGAAACAAGACAATTATTAGTCTAAAGTCTAAAAAGACATTTCTCATTAGAAATAGACAGACAGATAGATAGGCAGGCAGGCACAGGTAAAACCTTAGAAATAATCTACTAAAATAATTTGTCAGATTTCAAAGTAGAGGTCCAGAAAGCAGAAGCAACATCTCAAAGTCAGAGTTAAACAGTAAAAATCTAATTCAGCCTTCTGTTCTACTTTGTAAGACCTTAAGTTTAGGATTATGGAAATCTCCTGTATAGTGAGATATTATAAAGTACTCTGACAATATAACATAATTCTTCTTCTGATGACTTCGATAGTTTTGAAAACTAACATATCCATCACAACAATCTTCCCTTAAACCATTTTACAAAGCTTACAAACAAAACACACATATTGTCCAAAAACCTCCTGACAAAAAATTAAGAGATATTACAATTTTCTATTCTATTATTTTTCTCTAGCTGAGCAGGCAAATATCATCAAGGCTGATTCACTTTGTAACAAAGTATGCATAAAAATATGAAATGACTTGAGAAATACCTGAAGTAGAAGCAGCCATCTTCCTTGTCATTATCTTTTATTTTAGAACAACTGAATGTTTCTGCCTAGAAAGGGAGGCAGGAGAGAATGGGAGAGGGAGAAATCACAAAATTTTAACACAGTATATTTAGAATGAAAAGTTATATTACCTTCACTGAATATGAATACAGATCACATCTGGATTTACACACACATACACACACACACTATAGGTACATATTTTTACAACACATATAAGATACAATGGCGAGGTTAGTCACAGTGGAAAGACATATTATTAAAGGACACACAATACATCTCTATGGTAGTGATATAATTTAAGGTTACAGCAGCTTGATGGGACTGAAGGCATAAATTAAAGAAACTAATTTCCTAAACAGATTATTAAAATGAACCATAAATCCTGCAGGGAATTGTTAAATTGGGACCTTCTGATATAGTTTAAAGTTTTTCCAATTTGAGATATATTTTAGATTTGCACTATCCAGTATGGTAGCCAATAGCTGTATCAGGCTAATGAGCACATGAAATATGGATGGTCCAAACTGAGATGTGGTGTAAGCTACATTTCAAAGACCTGGTAAGATGAAAGAATGTAAAATCTCAAAATAAATTTTAAAATATTGAGTTCATACTGAAATGGCAGTTTTTGATATATTAGGTTAAAACTACATTAAAATTAGTTTTACCTATTTCTTTTTACATTTTAATGTGGTTACTAGAAAAATTTAAATATCATGTGTGACATATTTCCGGGCTATGCTGCTTTAGACCCTCCAATTGCTCTCACAACTCTACCCTCTTCTCTGTCCTCTAAATCTATCAATCACATCTCTCTACTGTCTCATTTTCTGTATTATCTCTTAGTGATATTTAATGCTTTCTGCCTTGTGCCACTGTCCTTTAGACAAGATAATTTTATAGCATAAAGTATCTTAAAAGTTTTAGCAATATCACAATACATGCCACTCTTTTTCAACAGCATCAACACTTAATTTTGAAACATACTGTCTATATATTTTTTTAATCCCAAGTGATAGAGTGGGTTAATTTCTAGTTCTCCAGAATATACACATTACATTTTTACTTAAATTACATTTAATTTTAAGTTAAATATAAGAGCTATTTTTAACTTCTAAAATGCATTCCATGACTCACATTTGCTGGTGGTCGGTTCCCATTGTTAGAGAGCTTCCACATTTTCATGGAAATACGTGCTGGATTAATATTTTTAATGATACTATCATCTTCAGAAATAATAGTAATCATAAAATCTGCATGGTGAACATTAAAAAAATTATTTTCGCTCTAGTTCAATTAATAGATTTAGCTAAATAATTGAACAGTAGGTCCTTGAATAACATTGTTTTGTTCAACATCATTTATTATAACACTGATGAGATGCCACAGGAACTTAACTGTTGGGTACTGTAATTAGCCTACAGTAAAACTGGTTTTGCTACATGTTGTTTTGCTTAAAGTTGCATAACTTACCCACAATGTTAAGTAAGGACTTATGTACCAGCATACCTTGGAGATATTGTGAATTTGGTTCTAGACCACTACAATAAAGCGAGTCACCACACATTTTTTGGTTTCCCAGTGCATAGAAAAGTTATGTTTACAGTATACTGTAGTCTATTAAATGTGCAATAGCAATGTCTAAAAAAACAATGTACATACTTTTAATTAGACTTGGATAAATGGTGCCGACAGAATTGTCACAAATCTTCAACTTGTAAATAACACAGTATCTGTGATGCTCAATAAAATGAGGTATGCCTGTATGTCTTAAAGCATACAACTTTTTAAAATGTTAATATAACTCTGATGAAGAAAATAATACTATCTTTAATCAGCATTTCCCAATAATATGTCTATAAAACTTACTAATCATGACAGAAAATTCTGGTGATAAATTTTCCCCAGAAATCTAACATATACATCTTTGCTATTGATAGTCTCCTTGTCTGATTTCACAGTTGGCCATGCTGTAAGCTCTACCACACAAGACCATAAATGTTAGAATGTTGATACTCAGCAACCAAAAATCTGGGCAACTTGTCATAAATCCATACGCTTTATGTAGTCCAAGAATACAATGTTTATTTTCTTACATGATTTTCAATACCATACAGTAGCTAAACTATTGCTACATATAATATTGTTATGTTTATCATCTGTAACATTCACTTGGCATCTGTTACAATTTTTTAATCAAAGGAAATATGACTTATCTCCCCAAACAGATTTAAAACTCTGAGCATAAAGGCTATGCACATATGTAATTATTAAAAATTATTGTTAATTTTTGAATCTAAATTTTTGGGTCTGCTTCTTTCAACTGCTTATATCTATGTATAGAATTCATCCCTTCAAGAAAACAGAAGTCTTCAATAAAATTACCTGTATAAAGAAAATACTATTTCTTATTGACTTGGCACCTACCACGTTACACTGAAATTATTTGCTTATTGATTGTCTCCTACATTAGACTGAACTCACTGAAAACTGTCATATTCATTGGTGAAACTAAAAGTCCAATATAATACCTGCACATAGCAGGTATTTAGTAAATGTATATTGTTCTGAAATATCTTTATTCATAAATTTTGATGTGATGTATTTTCATCCGAATTAAAACAATCCTGGCTCTATTTTGTTTGAGAAAATATATTTAGTAGACCTCCTCCACCCTCCATTTTCACCATTTAACAGTTCATATTTCTTCTGTAGAATTTCAGAGTTCTGTGAAAGAACAAACACAAACTGAATTACTTTAGGCTATCAGTTTATGTATGAACTTTCAGTTCAATCTTGACCATTAAAGGCACATAGGCTATAGGGGTGAGAGAAGACATAGCTAAGTCAAATATTTTCTTTGCCATTTAAAAGACTATTACATGCTTCCTTATCATGCTAGACATCTAGGATAAATAATTTATTCCTCTAATGTAAAAGGCAAATTATCATTACAAAAGATTTATGTAAAACTGTGAATTACTCACCAGTGAAAGTTCCCCCTGCTAAAAAGGAAGCATCTTTGTCATATTTAACATTGAGACGAATGGGTTTTTCAGGGTCTGGAAGAATCATTAACTTAATTGTAGGTCCTTCTATGGTATTCTTGTTATAGATGGCTTTAATCTGAATAGTATGTTCTCCTCTAACAAAAAAAAAGGGGGGGGGGTTCAAATTACATAAGTTATAATCTAAAAATTTTGAGACAATTTATACAAAGTTTAAAATTCAGGAAACTTCTCTACTCTTATTCATTCCATCTCCTGCCTAATACTAAACAGAATGCTAGTTTATTATTCTTAACTTCAGCAAATAATCAGAAAAACCAATCTCTATAATACAAATAACTATTAAACTCTCAGTTCTTACCTAGGGGCCTGAACACTGAACACTCCCAAATTAGCCCTGCCCCTTTCATCTGTTTTATGCTGTTGGTTTGAAGGAGTGAGCTAAAAACAAAACAAAACAAAATGGTTAATTGGAAAATTCTAGAGATCAAATTCTTTTCCTCTATTACTATAAAAAAGTTATATTTGCACACATTTCTGAAACCTATAATTTGAACTACAGGGGATGCCCAAAAAACGTACACAAATCACTTGTATTCATCTTTTATTATCAGAATATATTGAGTATTACAATTTTAATACAGTTTTTTCCTTTCTTAAAATGTATATACATTTTTTTGGGCACCTTCTGTAGTTGAAATAATGTAATATGTAATCACATAATCCAAAGGATAATAATCACTCACCTTGATCAATTAAACTAGAATTTTTTGTATTTCAGTTATTAAGTTGCAGGATTCAATGTTCACAGTTTCAATAACATGATATATCAAGGGAAGTTTGGTTACATAAACACTGAAGGTACATTCCAAAAGTGAAATGATAAAGTCCTATATTTGTACCTGTCACATTTACCCTCTGATCCATTGTCTCTCAAACTCATATTTCTCAACATGTTTCTTCCCATCTGTGTCCTAAATCCTTGTTGTTAAGCCAAAAGAGCAAATCTATTTCAGGCTGCATAGAAGCAATATCGTAGTCTTTTTTGACAGGTTTAAGACCTCTGACCCTAATTACTTTACTATGAAAACTCCATGTGGACCACAAGCCGTTATTGGCGCTTTAATACTCTGTATGACTTTTAAGATCAACTTACCAAGTCCTGGGATATTCCTGTTGGCATTCTTATCAAACTAATATTGGTTTAATTTCAAGAGAACTGTGTATTTACATAAATATTATCAACTGTTTTCATCCACTAAACTTATAAAATGTTTGTGGAGGGATACAAAAGCCTGACTGAGTTTAACCCCAGGAACTCTCTGTGGTGTGCCTGGTAACAACCTGGCTGGGACAAATTAATTCCCTTCAACCAACAGTACAGACTTTGCCAAAATGCAACTTTGCAAGGGACTGGCAGCTTTTCCCTCAAAGGAGGGCTTCCAACTTTGCATCAGGCATCCAAAGACCCTAGTAGATTGTAAGCAGCTGGCTATCCTAATACTCACGTAAAATATCTAACCTTGGACTTCCTGGTATCCAAATACTATGTTTGCCCCCAAATGTAATAAGGCCATGTTTTGCTTACTCCACACCCTAGAACACAATCCAGTACAGGTCTATCAGCTATGCCGAGGCCCTTGTAGTTCTACATAAGGTAAGCAGAGAACAGGTAACTCACATGACTCTTTTTGCTTATCCTCAGTTTATAAGTTTCCCCAATAATAACTGTTCTTTAACTCATACTACAGGTCTTTATATCTGCCCTTCATTCACACTTTGTCAGTGTTATCCATCCTAATCTGACATGCAAATATTAAAATTATATAATAAACAAACAGAATTTAGAATGCTGCAACTTATTACAATGCTTGCAAGATATAAACTTTACTTCCTCAAAATAATTATGAAGTATCTATAGGTTGATTTAAACTAAGCAATAATAGTTATATAACACTATGTTAAAAAGAGAGATGTGACACCTAAAGACATTATCATGAGAATGAAACCCAGAATTTTAAGTAAGGGAAAATTATTTAAGAGCATTTAAAACTTACCTTTAAATTGCTAGATTTCATTAGATTTATTTTAACTTGTGGTATGGGTGCTGGATTGTCCCACTGATCACAAAGTTGAACAATGAGAGGATTCTGTAATTCTCTTCCATTAATCACTGTAATGAACTGACAAAGACATAAATATTTTAAGAAGTACTAAAACATGTACCAAACAATATAATTACTACTTGTATACTTAAAATGATCACTTAGTTTATCTCTGTTCTATTCACAAATGGCTTTTTTCATTAATTAAAATAAACTTTGGAAAGACAATTATAGTCATAAATGATCCTTTATACAAATGATTAACAATCTGATAAAAGGGACAATAGCATTTGGCATTACTGCCTTCTAACACATTTCTAAAACTTATATATTACAATGACTTCAAAGAAAATAGAAGCTTATCTTAGGTTCTCAGATTTAGCATTGGCTATCTATAGTTTAGCTCCTCTGTCAATTTTCAGCACTCTGCCATGACGCAGTAATATACAGTTTAGCCCTTAGGTTAAATAGGTCTAGTCACTGATAATCGAGACTGTCTTGTCTTAAAATACTTCTTGCTTTTTCCCTACTTCATGTAAGGCCTGTGTAATTCTGGGAATTTGCCTGCTAACCTATTAATACTGGATATATCAAAGGAAACACACAGTCAAGCAAGAACCCTGATAAACACCCAATCCTCTGTGTCAGAATTTAAAAGTTAAAAAAAAAAAAAAAAGAAAATGGGAGAGAACTATAATAACTAGCGAAAAAGGAAAGCTGATTTATCATCTCTCCCACCAATAATGTTCCCTCTGCTTCTCAATCACCCACTTTATCTAAGGTATTTGGTTACCAAATTACGTTAGGAGGTTGCTAAAAGTGGGAGAAAAATCAATGCTGTGTATGGATAGGACTTAAAAAAAAAATACCCTTGAGACTAATTTAGTTAAAATGCTTGACTACCACAAAGTTTATATGGATATTTATATGGATACAGTAGACTGTATTCCATCTACCAAAGTTTATAAAAAGCTTGAATTTAAAAAATTGCTGAGAATTTCCAAATGTAAACACATCATGGTCCTTTGTTCCTAATATAACTATCAAATACTAACTACTTTCAAAGGATATCCTTCAGTAAATGACTTGTTACCCAAGATATTATCAATAGTTACAGTTTTCTAAGAAATAGTGGACAAAAGGCAAATACCCAAAATCAAATGTTCGTAAATACAAATCTTTTTTTTCTGCCACTTTCAGTCCTGGCCATTTTGGAATTTCAGTTTTCTCATTTATAAAAGAAGAATGATAATCATATATCATATTGTTGTTGAAGATTAAATGAGGGAATATGTGTGTATATTTATATATTTTTTCTATTTATTATGCTTGGGTGTTTGATCAGTTACCCTGTTCCACTTAATATTCTGTAGGGGGAAGGTGGATCAAGAATTAAATTAGGAAATTCTAGGGAAACCAGATAGTCAATGATCACTTTTTCATCCCTATCCACATATAATGATATCTCTTAACAGAATGAGAAATCAGCATTAGGTTTTATTTTAAAAGCTTCTGAATTTCTATGGTATCTGCAACTAAATCTTCTAATAAATTCTGAGTTAACAAGCTGTCATTTTTGATATTCCCCTCCCTACACACAAAATCATATAACAAGACGAAAATGTTAAAAATTTTTTTCTGCCTCAAAGGTACACAATTATTTCATAATACAGTGAACCAACAAATCCTTTATTGACATCATTAGGCACAAAGAATGTATTCATATACATAGTATCAGTGCTCCCAGAAAAAAAATAAACGCACAGCCTTTTCAGTGAAACTCCTCAGTCAACACAGTATTACAGAAAGAAATTCTTAAGTACACTGTTATCCACAGTTTGTCTGTTTGTGTGTGTGTGTGTGTGTGTGTGTGTGTGTGTGTGTTTTTAACTCACAAATCAAAAAGCGCAATCTCAAACTAGGGCACTGTTTGTAAACTTTTCTTCAATGATCTGCTCCTTTAGTAGTATAATTTCATCTATTGCCACGATCATGTGAGTTCATTTTCCTTTAGAAAAAATGTAAGCTATCATACCAACAGTTAAAGCCCTGCTACACTATAACTAAATGCCAGAATCTGAACATTTCAAAATTAGAATTCTTGGGGCCGGCCGAGTGGCGCGATGGTTAAGAACTGGCTTGGGACGCCAGAGGGCCCCGGTTCGGATCCCACATATGAGGGCCAGTGACACTGCCCTCCACAGCTAAGATGCTGCACAACAGCTCAACCTGGAGCTGGGCTACTGTGAGTCGCCGGCGAGGGCGTAGGCTGCAGCCCCTGTGGCAGTGGGTTGCCATGGGCTACCGTATGTAGCCAGCAGCCAGCGTGAGTGGCCAGCAACCGCAGTGAGCGGCCGTCCAGAAGCCAGTGACTGATGTGCCTCGCCCGGGAAGAGCGCAATGATGGTGCCAACTTGGGCCAGTGAAGCGACGTCCTCCACAACTAGACTGAAGAACAAAACGACAGCAACTTGTCTGTTCCCCTTTCCCCAATTCCCCAGCACTGTTCCCATCCCCCAATTCCCCAATAAAAAAATCTTAAAAAAAAAAAATTAGAATTCTAAAAATTTAGTAAAAACTCAACAAAGGTAATAGATTTGACAAGACATTTACTAAATTAGTATTTAAATTTTAACTACTTGCATAGGAAGGCATATAGTTTTTATGGGTATAATGACTCGATATCTGATATGCTTTTTAAAACTCTAGCAAAAGAATTTTTTTTAATCAATAAGAGTACTATGAATCAAAATTGGCAAAAATCAGTAACTGTTGAACTGGGGTTTCATTATACTCTATTTCATGTATGTTTGAAAATTTTCTATAATGTTTTTAGGATTTGAATTATTGTACTATTTTTTAACAAACGAGGACACAGTGATGAATTAAATAATGAATATTAAGAACCATACTACTTTGTCCTTTGGTTATGTTACTGTTACTATTGTTATTTGTTGTTACTTCAACAACAAAATATATCTATTTTGATCTACTGACAAGCTGAAAGTAATAAGCCATGTGATACTACATTAAATTCTTTCAATCAAGGCAGGAAGGTACTTACCTCCTTTAATTCTGGCCAGTCTATAAGAAGTAGTTTAGCTGGTGGTCCCGAAATTAGCTGCACTCGAACAAAGTCAGAAAACTCACGCCAAGTAAAACAAAGATCCTTATTTCCAGGAGGACCAGGAATAAATCTGATGCCTCTTACACTAATACTTTGTGTATTTTCCTAGTGAGGAAAAGTACATTGAGGAAAGGCAGGGAGATAAAAAAAAAAAAAGTACATTGAGAAAAGACAGGGAAATGTGTTTCTGGGTAAAACAATGGCAGATTACTTGCACACATGTCAATACTGGCACACCATGAATTTCATTTCCTTGAGAGCAGAAACTGAATTCCTTTTTTGTGAGGGAGAAAGCTAAAAACTCTGGCTATGTCCTTTTACCTTATCTTATCCTAATTTCCCTCTTACTTCTACTTACCCTCCTTTCTGTTCCCCACATAGCCCAGCAAGTGCTTGCCTAATATCCTTTACACTTGCTCTTTCCCTCTGTTTGCAACATGCTTTACCAGATATCTCGATTGTTTTTCTTCAGGTGATTGTTTGCACACAGGATATCGTAATCAGGGGTCTTCCCCAAGCACACTATACAATGGCACTCTATTCCCTTACCATGCTTGCTGTTTCTTCTTATCACTCATATCTTACCTAATGAATGCTTTCCACATTACAAGGTGATCTCCAAGAAGGTAGGGGCTTTGATTTGTCACTGCTCAATTTCTGGTACTTAGAATGCCTACCACTAATACATCATATTAACAGGAATCAATAAAACTAGCCTATAATGTTTGCAATGTAATTGAATGATATAAACTAATTCCATACTAGCATGAGCACTATAGTATTTGCATTTTAATACTGACCCTTACTGATTTTACCATCTTAAATTTCCACTAAGTACAAATCTAGTCCATCAGATTTTAAAAATCAGAGTTAAAATTTCATGTTTTATGTTCTAAAACAACTGTTTGTAGAACTTTTTCTGTAAAGACACTGCAAAATAATCAAAATTAATCTCCCCCTAAATCCCAATGAGCACAGAGGAATTTTTCCATATTTGAAAAACAAATCATAAAACATATTGTTAAGTTCAAAATCGTAAAATCTAACCTAGAATTTCACATTTAATAGTGAAACACCTAAAGCCCTTTTGAAGAGGTGATTTTTATGTCATGTTGGAAGTTATTCTGGTTTTACTTCAAATCTTGAAAATGAAATTTGTATATGTCTTTACAAGCTGTAGTTAAGTACAAATAGAAAATTCTGAAAGTCACTCTCTAAGGTCTAATACTGAAATTATCACAGGAAAGTACTTCAGAATTGCAGCACATTTCATGTAGATGCAGATATGATTTTAAGAAACAATGACATTAAAACTACTTTTTAATTTAAAAAAACGGAGACTGTTTTCCATCAGCAGAGACTAGGAGTAGACTGTTGTTTGGCTGAAAGTGAATCAAGGTAGTACATATCAATTGTAGAATGACAGCAGGAACAAAGAAAGTCTACCTACTTGGCTGGAGAATAATGAGCTATGGGAAGAGAAAGGTGCGGTGGAACACTACAGGGTATTTTGGGCCACACTAAGGTGACAGAATCTAAATTTATAGTATAAAATGCTTACAGGTCTGATAGGTGGCATAAGAAGTGAACTGAAAATTAACAATGGATTTGGTCAGGTAGAACAGGGCAGAAAAACATGTGACAGAAAAGGATGTAAAAACAGAGAGTATAGAGAGTCGTACTCTTCCAAGGACTTATACTATAAAAAGTAAGAGAGAAATAAGGCAGTAGATAGACAGGGATTCAGAGCCAAAGGAAGTTTTGGTGTGTTTTTGGGGGGGAGGGGTATGTTTTTTAAGATAAGAGATATTATACAGCATGTTTATATGCTGATGGGTATTTAATAGATGGGAAAAACTGAAGTTGTAGGAAGACAGGTTACACTTTAGGAGCAATTACTGAAAGAGGCTAGGAGTCTGTGCATAGTGACAGGAAGCAGATTGTTTATGCTTAACAGAGGGAGCACATTTATCTTATTTCATCTACACATAGGGTGAAGCTAAATAACGGAGGAACCTGAAAGTCAAAGGGTAAACCTTATCTTTGTAAACAAAACATCCCTGAAAGTTCTTCAGCAGAGCTAAGTAAGATATAGTAAAAGTGGTATTCTGAAAACTAAGAAAATAACAGCATAACAAGTCAGTGGAAAACAGAAACTCTCGTTAGGAAGGGCAACAAGAAGGGCCGTCTCATGATTATTCTGTCAGGTGGTGATTGTAACGGGGGCTCTAAAAGGAAGATGTTTTCAAAAGCATTAAACATACTAAATGGATTCAATTTCACTTGGGCCTTAGAATTCCTCCTCTTTCATCTACTCTGGCCTGGCATGTTCCTTGAAGGTCCAACTTCAGCCTCCTCTTCTCTAAAGCTGTCTTTGATTTCTCCAAACAGAATGCATCATGTTTGCTTGCTTATTTTAAACTGAAATAAATGTACCTCAGTTCTTATTTTTCAAGCTAGTCTCAACTCCACAGATGTAAACTTTCACAATTATTTTAATGCAGGGTGTGAGCACTAACAAATTTTATTTAAATAGTTGCTTAAAAAACTTCCTTTATATAAATATATATCAAAGTAAGGGTAAAATGAGGTATGGAATTTTCTTCAAAATAATATGGCAAAGAGAGAAGTGATGACTACTGAAGCTGAGTGATGGGAACATGGGAATTATTTATACTATTTATTCTATTTCTTGCATATCTTCCAATTTTCCATTATAAAACATTTTTGTAAAGCCTTTTATGATTTTTTCATTGTAGACATTAAAATCAAATTTCTTCTAGTTATTTTAGTTTTCCCAAAATTTTGTAATATGTAAACCAATGGCATAAGCCAACTGTTATGAAAAGCAGTCATACCTGAAAAGTAGTTTTCAACTGTGAGCTATCAAGTCCAATTCCAGCAATTCCCAAGGCAGATAAAGAACTTGGTGAAAATGCTTGAATCTGATTTCCATACTGATCTGTAACTATTATAACTAAAAGGAAAGTTTAATTTTAAAGTATCTTTTAATAAGATATAAATATCTACAAGGACACTTACACACTTCCATAAAATTATGCTTAGAAACTTGCTCTTTGTTCTCTTATGTATTTTTATAAAAAATAATTATACTTATTTTATAATCACTTCAAAAAATATCAAGAACCTACAAAAGCACATTTATATTTATATATTTAACATGTTAATGTAATCACTTTTTACCATGAAAATTTGAAAATAATTTAGTATTATGTACTAGTCTAGATATATGAAAAATGATACTGATATATTAACCTTACACTTTTGATAATAGCTAGTGTTACTTCTAACAAAAGCCAACATTTTTCCAACAAACTATTGTAGCAAAACTAATTTCAGTTATGTTAGCCTAGACAAAGATAGTAAAAATACTTCAATCTTTTCCAACAATGGATTTCAAACCAATAATCGTATATAAACCCAAAGTTTTCCTTTCAGATTATGTCAAAACATGAATGTAAGGACATATATCAGTATTTTAAAGAAAAAAAATGCAGGCCATACTAACCTATTTCTCCTTGAAGCTCTTGGCCCATCTGTACTGTTTTTCCTGCTTTTAACTCACACTTTAGATGTTTAGGTTCATCAGGAAGGGGTCTGAAATTGGTTAACAAGTTCAAAGGTTTTAGTTACATCAACTGTTATAGAAAAAATTAAAGTAGTTTCAATATGCTAAAGAGGTATCTATGTACATATATATATCACTTTCCAAAACTTAAATACAATAATGCCCTTTCAAATAACTCAATTTATAGAACATTACTATTAACCCAAAGAAAATAGAGAAAAGACAGCTTGCAAAGATGGCAGAGAATACTGACACACACACCAAAAAACTACAGAAGTGTTAAATCATAGTATCTGTGCTATGGATTAAAAAGAAATTACGATGAGAGCGCACTGAGAAAGAAAAAAATGGGTAAGAATAACTCACCAAGAGATCTGGCTATGGTTGGAGAGTAGTACATTTGACAATTTTATCTCAACCATAAAGCTATTCTAAGAGTTGGGAATATTATGGAAATGGGTAGAGGAATAAAAGTGAAGGGCGTAATTAGAAAAGAGGTAGCCAAGGAATTGAAAGGCCAGGGTAAAAGACAGGGTTTTTATTTTACCAGGAGTGCCAAAAAAATGTATACACATGACTTGCATTCATTTTGTTATTGGCATATATTGAGTATTACAACTTTAATACAGTTTTTTCTGTTCTTAAAATGTGTATACATCTTTTTGGTACCCTCTGTATTTACCTGTCTTCCCCTTTTCTATCATTAGGTCTAGTAGGTTCTACAGTAGGTCTAGTTAGACTCAGCTTTGAAAATCATCACTACCAATGAAAGAATTTTTTCTTCTGAAAAATACATTGATCACATCGTATGTTTTATATTTTTCCTATCTGTCATTTTGCTGGTGTTTTCATTGTTGCTTGCACTAGGAGGACTTTCCTTTAAAGAAAGTTCTAGTTCTTACAGATGCTACAGGGCCAATTAAGCACAGGGTATAGTGATATTGAGCACTAGTCACTATTTCCAGTGAAGTTTTATTCCAAAAACAACCTACCAAATTTCACAGAAACTGATTATTTTCTACATTAGAATCAACTTTTGTATGTGTGCTTTTGAAGAAAGTATTTTTGCTGCCATGCACTGAATTTTGAAATACCTCCAATTACAATATGCACACAAACCTTACTGTAAATGCACTTTCCAAAGATACATGATCATCTTGAAATGAAACCTGACAATAGCGCATATCTTTTACAGATGTTGGTACTTGTACATCTGGAAGCAGACCCTGCAGCAAGTGTTCTTTGTTAATTTCAGGAGTCCAATTAACCTAAGAAAAAAATCACATATTTAAGAATAATATAAAGCTTAGTCCAATGCCCTCCTATGGCCACTTACCTTACTGAATGAAGACTCTTAAAGTTAAATTAGAACCCATTCTCCCTACCTCTGAGGAAAAAGAAAATCCCTTTTATGACCAGGATGATGGTGGTTTACACATTGCTATGATAAAAAAGTATCTTATTATTTGTCTTTGTTGTTAAAGTTGTCATATCTTTCAATGCAATAAAATAAAATTCTTAAGTGATTAGTTTTGCCACAAGATTATCACGGTGGTCATTATAGTTTAAAAATAACATAGTTCAAATCATGTGATCAATTCTGAGACGTAACAGTCAATTTTTTTAAAAAAGAATCTTATTAATATAGGCTTTACATGAGAGTTAGGTGGACCTTATTCAGTAAGATGAGGAAACAGAAATTATGTCCCCTGATATAATTATCATCCTGGCCACCTTTTGGTCTTAATCCATTCTTGAATGCTTTTAGTTCTATTTTAATTTTAAGTTTCTTGCATTCCATATTTTAATTTGTTACTGGATCTATATTTTAAAGTTGATTACCCTACTCTATCCAACTTTTAAACTTCCAATCCTTTCTATTTAAGAATTTTTAGCTCAATTTCCTCTCTGCTTTTAGCTTTCTACAGTTGTGATTTTTAAATCATTGACATTTTAATATTTTGATCCCAGTTTATGCTGTTCTAATCTTCTTAGTCACCTTTCTATCCTTTTAAACCATCTTTTATTCTCATTTATTCTTTATTGTACTTTTTTGTTGTTGTTGTTGTTAATAATGGAAGCAGCAAGCAGGAGTTACTTAAAAAGGATGTGCTATTCCTTCATTAGATTCCCAGCTCAGTTTGGGTTGACTTTTCTCAACATTGGAGAATTCTCCAAAGACCACAAAAACTACTTTAAAGACTATAATTTAATAAAAGAGTAGCATTTAATATCTTTTGTCAAGAAAGAGGTGCATATTTTAAAATCTTTGGAAACCAAGAAATACGTTACTAGATTTTTTTTTTTAAGGCAAAATGGCCACAATGTTAGAGAATGGCAAAAGAAAGGTTATATACAGGAAGAGGCTCTTCAGTCAATGTTTCTTCTTAACCTTGACAAGAAACTAGAATGTGCAAACATGATTATAAGACAGCAAGGAACCAGTTCAGAAGCCATGTTTCTGGCCCCATTTTTAAACACTCACCTTCAAATCTGCTGATATAGGTAAAAATGACTTGCCTCCCTTTCAGGATTATTTCTTTCTCAATCCTCCCATCTCTCATTACAGAGGGAAAAACTAAACTGGCTGGAGCAAGGGTTATTCCAGATAAGATTTTTAAAATATGGTCAGTTGAAACCCTGTTAGTTAAACAATTCTTTTAAAATATCAGATCCTATATTTGGAAACTCATGATGGCTATAGGATATCACAATACAAAAAAGTAATCTCTATATCCTCTCCCAGAACTGCAACTGTCCAAATATTTAGTTAATTGGGATCCTTTATATAAGGGTTGACAAATGTTGGCTTTCTAGAGATGGGGGGAATGTTTATCTCTTAATTGCCTTAGAGAAACTGGGAATTTTAGAAAATTATTTTCTCATACAAAATTTAAAGAGTTTTTTCTCTATGACTGTCAAGGTTTGAAAAAGTAGTTTGTTCTGCTATAATATTTGGTTTGAAAATGAAAATATGTTCTAATGCAATTAAAATATTAGGGAACAATTCAATATATAGCAAATTTTACTTTATAATAGTTTGCCACAGAAAACTGTACCCAACTAAACCAAGCCATGCAGGAATATACAAAACAACACACCTCAAACACCTACCAGCCACCTCAGCTAATTATGTGTATTGAGCCACATATGTTCAAATCTAGTAGAGTTTTCACCATTTCACAGTAACTTGCAAGCTGTAACCCTTGCTGCACCTACTTCCACAAGTAAACTGATATTTTTTATAGTGTTTACAGACTTGTTAATCATTTAATGTGTGACTGTTTTTGGTACTACTTTATTAGTTTTTTTGGTTTTTTTTAATTGGTGACTCATGAGGTTTGAGTATTATGCCTCTAGTTCCCATTTTTCCTGCAAGTCCTATGATTTTTGTTGCACCATTTTACATAGTACAGTAATTTTTGGGAATGCACGTGTAGCAGCACTGACTACTTTTAAAGAGCAAGCATAGATTGTCCACTATTCTTTCAATAAACCATTAAGAAGAGTTCTAGAGCTGTCTACTATATGTGATAACAATCTAACCGTTTTGATTTGGTTCTGAAGTGAGAAATTATGTTTCAACATATCTATACCCTATCAAGGTACAAATAATGTATTTAAACGACAGTAGATTGATGAGGACCACCTAGTTACTGAGAACCGTGTGCCAATATCCAACGACTAAATCAGGGCTCTATATAATTAACAATGTTGTTCCACTGTCTACCTTTCACACCTTTTATTTAATGCATTCAGGATAGCTACAAAAACATTGCTTTGGTAAGGTGGTGATCTTGATTGTGAATGCAGAAATACAGTTGGTCAGGAAGAGACAACTAAACAAAACGCCAAAGACTGGAATTTTGTTAAGTGTCAAAATCATTTTTCTAAGTGCAATTTTGTCACACATAAATCATTCACATTTCAAACTAGTACATGAAACTAAAAATTCTTGTTTAGCCTGGAATTTTAAATAATAGTATTATTTCTCTGTGATAACCTTCTTAGAGGTTACCCTGTAAAACTTCGTTTAGAGTCTTCCAAGCATAAAATAAACAAAATTCTTGCAATAACCAATCTGTTTGAAATACTTACTTTAATTTTCTCTGCTAAAGCTGATGTTACATGGATTTCTCTTTCTCCTTCATCATACATTTGAAAAATAAGATTATGCATAATATCGCCTGCTATCCAATTAACCTCATCCTGATGTTTGATCTGGATTGCCTTTTGTCCTTCCACACTGAATATCTGTAATCTTGCAACATGACTACTGGGAAGCAACTTAATAGTCTTCTCCACAGGTGCCACATCTTTACAACTCTAGAAGAGAGGGGTAACACAAATATACACTGAGTGAATCTGTACTGAAAACATAGTTTTTGGCTTTAATGGTGACTCTTTTATATTGCTTAAGAATTTATTTCAATATTATGGAAGATCATCTTACATACTGTTAGCATTCACATGTTTTATCATTAAGAGGACACTACTATATTATAAAATAATTCCGTATTTTATACTATCTATACCATCAAGTTATAAATGAAAGTGCCACATTCTTAAAACCTAAACTAGCATATTTGGATTCAAAAGAATTCCCTTCCCCTTACTTGTAAATTTACTTAAAAGCTTCGCAAACTTGTAAAATTTTAATCACATGACACAGATTTGGTGACTAACATCTATTAATAAGAGATGTAAGAAATTAAAAACTTTCCATAAAATCAGAGACAAATAATTGCTGTAAAATATATTATTTAACAATATTAGGTTACCTGAAGCTTCTAGTTCTTTTTCAATTCCTCATACATTGGGTTAAGTGGACAAGTTTGTTTATAGCTAGATAAGGATTCTAGATGCCCTGAAGGCTAAACTGGCACATTTATAATTCATTATGGGTGTTCTACAGATCAGTAAAGATGAGCTGGATTATGCTGCCTAAGTTGATTTTAGGTGCACAAAATTAAAATATTACATCATTTTTCATAAATTCAGGTATAGCACATTCCACAGGATACACAAAATTCAAAATCAGCCTAAGCCTAAAATACTTTTATAATCTTTTTTAGGTCAAATCTCCTTCTTCATCAGTTACTGTCATTCCTATCAAAGCCCATCGACATGGACAACATATTCAAATTTTGTACCGCACAGAAAATCAGACAAATAACCCATTCAACATCATATGCATATCTTATTTGCCTGACTCATACTCAAGAGTCACTGCCTTTGGATAACATTTCCTAACTGCATATTATATGATATATCTTGGTCTTTGTCTTAGATGACCTGGATCTTGAGTCTTCTGTCTGTTGCTGCCCTGAGGTATTTACATAATTCCTAATAATTGTTGTTCTTGCTTCCAAGCCCAGATTCCTTCCTAAATTCAAATCGTTTCTTCCTGAATCTTCTTGATCTTTTTCAAGATAGTATGCTCAAAAATATGTTGCCCACAGTATTGAAAAACAGAAATGTGTAACAAATATTTGAAGATTATCAATATAACCAGCAATATAACCAGCTTGAAAGAAAAGAATTAGAATAAAGTCAAGTCATCCCATGCTAATTATAAATTTAAGAACTGTCTTTTATCCTTTTGAGGCTCAAGATATATTATTTGATGTATAATTAGTAGAAAAGCATCATCAGTCAACTGAAATTAGGTTATTCATCATCTACCATATCAATTATAAAGAAATCACATTTAAGTATTTTACTTGTTTAATTATTTGTTATCCCATTCAGCAACCTTAGGAGATCAACTGCTTATATCAGGCTGACTTCACCTGTACACATGATGTATATCCAGTAAAAAGTATCCAACTGGCACATTAACATAGAAATCTCTACATGAAAATGCTAATTAAATAATTTTAATTATTCATAAAAATCAAATGCTTATTATGTCCTTCAGTGGTGGTTTAAGTGGGAATATTTACCAAAATTTCTAAGAAACAGATTAAAACTATAAAAAATAAAACTGACTCCTCAATATCATGTTTTAATATAAAAAAAATTAATTTTAGGTATGTGTAAATGTATAATAGCTACAGATATTATAAAAGGTTTGATCAAGAAAATTACTAATATTTGACATAAACTGTTAAATTATTCACTATACTATTTCATGTTCCTTTTTTTGCCCTTTGGCTAAAACAACCACAAATACCTTGTTTTTAAAAGTCAAACAACTTTACAGAATTTATTATAAGGCTCTTAAAGAGTATGTGTATGAAGACTCAATATAATACCAATGAATAAAAATAACAACTTACAGGTATTTCAATTTTAGCTTTAAGCGTCTGGTCTTTTTTAATATTTTGAACTTGAATTGCAGATCCTGATAAAATACTGGTTCCAGAATTACTGCAATCCACAGTGTAGACTGGAAGGTTAGGAGCACCTAAAAACTATTAGAAGCATACAAAATAATTTAAGATCCCAATAAATGTAACTGATTATTCAATAATTATTTACATTTTCAAATACTTCTCTACAGCTACTATTTCTGGCTATAAATTGGAAAATTCTAGGTAGAATTCACTAATATTCTAGAATGAAAAGAGTTAAATTCCTATACCTCTAAGTAAAATTTATCTGTTTTGTAAGAAATTCCAACTTCCTCAACCACTATTCTTTCTTCTTTTACTTTACCTATTTGGCTTTTCCTTTCCTTTTTGTGGTCTTTACTCATCTTCATTTATCCATCCATCCCCAATCCTGAAGGACATTTCTATTATTCCATTCATAAATTAAATACTTCATCTGAAATGAGGTGAATGAACCAAGGAAGGAGAGGGGAGGAATCTTTAGTTCATAAATTTCTTTATGAAATTCAGCACAGCTGGCATTATTGGCTTATAATGCTGAAAACTTTTGACAATGAGATATCCCACAAACATCTCCATGGAATAATAATTAAAGACCTAGATACTATATAAGGCTTACTATAAAAGCAGCTAAAATACGCTCATATATAGTCATTTCTATATACTACAACGGGACTCAAAATAAAATCTACATATTCTTTACCTTACAGTAGCTTACCTTACAATGAACAATTAATTTTGGCTGTGCTGTTATATTGTCTGATTCATCCAAAACTTCCACCTGAAATGGGAAAGCTGTTCCATTTTCGATAACTAAAATTTCAGAATCAGGTTTCACTTTCAATCGATGAGGGGGACCTATCAGGAAATTAAAGTTTCTAAGACTGAAATACTGAAGTAGGAAATGAAATAATTTTTAACATTTCAAGTTTTAATATTTTATAAATAATGCTAAGAAAAAATAAGCAATACTCTCATGTTTTATCATTTCTATTCCCCAAATGTACAGATTCTATGTATGAGCCAGAACTGTCTCAACTGTATAAAAATGTTTGATGCAACAAGCTATATGGCACAGTGATAACTCATGATAGAAATAAACTATACACGTACAATCTTAAAAAGACCCTGGAAAAAAATTATTCAAAAGGAAAAGTAAAAATTTATTGAACTACATTTTTATTTACTAACTTTAACTTTACACAATGACTGATTTCTCAGGCACACGTAACTACACCCGTTTTAGATAATAATGTTCAAAGGATCACGTAGTCTAATGACATAGCCTGATAATTTGTTAGCTTGCCCACTACTTCAATGTGATAAGCAAGTTACAACACAAGCTTCCTCTAAGATTAATAAGAGGGTTTACACTTCTGTAGCAAGATGACTTGATGGGCTCTATAAACACTGATATTTTAAAATTCAATTTATGCAAAATGCTGGGAACACATGTTTACTAAGAACAGTTACTAGAAACACTTATTTTACTTTATAATATTATTAGTTAATATTTATTTTTTATTATATGCCAGGCAACATGTTAAGTTTTAACTAAGCACTGTTCTCATATAATCCTCACAATGATCTTAATAAAGATGGTAATATTACTTTCCCCATTTTGTAGATGAGGAAACTGAGATCCAGAGAAATTAAGTATCTTGTCCAGGTCACTTGGCTAGTGAGTGGTAGACTCAGATTTAAGTCCTGGCTTGTAATTTGAAACCTCCTAACCATTATCACTACACCTGGCTACTTCCAATTTTACCACTTTCACTCTCAAATTCTAAAAAAATTGTCAGAACTATCTGGTTACTAAGAATTTCTGTACTCTGACCCAGACTTTTAGTTAACCTCTAAAATAAAAGCATTATAAGTGTTTATTAATATGTAGTGATTTTATTATACTTATACCAATGTGTCAATTTTTTAAAAGAAATAGTTAATATTTTTCTTTTCACTTAAAACCAGTACAAAAGGTCATACATGGGAGAAAGATATCATCATGGTATTGTTAATATCAGAGCTAAAAATTACATCCCAAGTACTATCCTTGGTGTTTTAAAAGCACATGCAGTTCTCCCTTTGCAAAGTATTGTCAATGCAACTGCATCTTCCATTTAGTTACCACTGAATGTGCAAAGTGAGGGTTGCCTATGTTAACTCAATTAATCTTCGCAACAACTCTGAAAGTAAATATTATTTCATTTTACGCAAAAGGAAACTGATATATAGAACAAGTTTACCTAGCTCCTAAGTGTCAGCTTAGATTCAAACCCAGAAGGGCTGAGTTCAGAATATAGTCTTTGAATCTCTACAATAGACTACCTCTCAAATTAGGCCAGAGTTTTCTACCCTGTGTAACTTTAATGTAACTTCACTTTCAAATCGATAAGTCATTATCAAATTAACAACATACATACATGAGAAACTTTTGTTCTTACAATATGAAAGCTATAGTTTTATCAAAAAAGGTAAAAGACTGATCCAGTTCTAATATAAGCCTAAGTATATCCATAAGAATAGTTCCTCAGTACATTTTCAATATTCAAATTTTTCTCCTAAGGTTATTTTTAGAACTTCACTCAAGTCTTCCTCAATGTTTTCCTGTTTTTTAATTGGTCATTTCTGTCACTGCTATGTTTGACATTCAACGTATTTTTAAGACTTGTACCATTATCAAACTAAAAGACACCTCACCTTTTAAGTTTCATTATACATTATCATAAGAATATTATTTAAAAGGTAAATATTAGGAATATTTCTAAAATAGTATTACCTGGTAGTAACCTAATTTTCAAAATCTGTGAGTCTTCTTTTAAACCCGGCAGAATAACCTTCAGATTAAAATTCTGTTGAAAAAAAAATCCAAGACTTCATAAATACTTACGTAGTTTATCACCTCAATTCTGATTTATTTTGATTTTCATTTCTGTACCATTATAGAAATCTGCTTAACTCTTTTATACTGACTAAAATTATATATATGTATATAAGAGAGGCAGGTGAAAAAATTGACATATTGCTTTACAGACAATAGTCTCTTCAGATTTAAAAGGAATAACCTCTGAATAATAATCAAAAACAGGATGGACATTATGAAAAATGTGGGAAAATAGTCATGTGAAAAACCCCCCGCAAATCTCCAAAACTCCAAATGCAACATGGCGCTTGGATTAGTTATTTCAAAATAAAAGTTTTGTAAAAATCTAAACATCATTTTAGTAAGTTTATCTCACTAAAATCAAATTTTCCATGAATTCAAGTTCTTTGTCCAAGAAAATATCAATTCGGAAAGATGTACAAAACTTGATCTTTAATTTGATTTGATTATAAACTGCAGTATAGTATACAGTACTTAAATTCACATGCTCTATTTAAAACATCATTTTGCTAGAAAAAATTTTAAAATATATGCTGAAGATAATGATACAGTGAAAATAAAACGCAACATATCACTTAAATTATTAGCCTTAGTGTTCCCTTTAGTCATATAAATCTATTAGCTGCTTTATATATCTAATTGAATAATTAATCTTATTGAAGTTTATGGCTTTATCTTCCCTAATCTTATCCCTTCCACAATACTTTCCTTTATACAAATAACAAACTCAATATATTTAAAGAAGTCAGCTAAAGTTTGTTATATATTTGTTTGTGTTCTAAGAATTAAAAAATGGATGGAAAAAAAAGAGGAGAAAAAATAAAATGTAGTATTGGAAAATACTTAAATGTTTAACAAAAGCAAGAGTAGCAAAAATGCTGATTTTTCTTAGAGATGTAAATGTTAAGTCAGGTGACATGATTCTTATTAATTCCTAGGAACCCAACATTACTGTCATCTTTTTATAAAAATAGGTTATTCAATTTTGAATTTCCAATTTCATTTTTACCACATAAGAAATAAACATGTATTAAAACATTTATGTACAATGCTTACCTTGCCTTGACAAGAATTTACAGGGCCTTTAGCTGTAACGCCTCGAATTACACAATTTGGTCCCTTGGTTATTCCTTCATATTGTAAAGATAAACCACTGGAAAAAATAAATTATTTTTTAACTTCCTCTCCATTACCTACAAATAAGCTGCAAATGTGTTTTCTCATATGCCAATCACATGTTTAATTCATTTTTTAAATAAAATAGTATTTTTTAAAGTTTATTGGGGTGATAATCGTTAGTAAAGTTACATAGGTTTCAGGTGTACAATTCTGTAATACATCACCTATATACCACATTGTGTGTTCACCACCCAGTCAGCTCTCCTTCCATCATCATATATTTGATCCCTTTTCCCTCATCTACTACCCACTTCCCCCCTTACCCTCTGGTAACCACTAAACTATTGTTTGTGTTTATGAGTTTTTGTTTCTTCATTTGTTTGTCTTGTTCCTTTGTTGTTTTCAGTTTTATATACCACATATCAGTGAAATGGTTCTCAACTTTTTCTGTCCAACTTTTTCACTTAGCATAATAATCTCAAGATCAAATTAATAACAAGTGTTGGAAAGGCTGTGGAGAAAAAGGAACCCTCATACACCGTTGGGGGGAATGCAGATTGGTGCAGCATCTATGGAGGGCAGTGTAGAGGTTCCTCAAAAAATTAAGACTAAAATTACCATATGACCCAGCAATCCCTCTCCTGGGTATCTATCCAAAAAATCTGAAAACATTTATTCGTAAAGATATATGAAGGGCCGGCGAGTGGCTCAGTTGGTTAAGAGCTCGCTCAAGAGTTTGAGCTCTGAGCAACAGCGGTTCGAGTCCAGCCCGAGCTGAGCAGCCGCTGAGCTGCCGATAGGTAGCAGGATGGCTCAGCTAAAAAAACAAACAAACAAACAAAAAAACAAAGATATATGTGCCCTGATGTTCATTGCAGCTTTATTTACAGTGGCCAAGAAATGGAAACCAAAGTGTCCTTCGATAGATGACTGGATAAATAAGATGTGGTATATATACACAATGGGATACTATTCTGCCATAAAAATAGTATTTTTTAAAATAGGAAGACATAACTGAACAGAAGCAAATTCTCATGAATTTCTTTTCCATATAAAAATAATCCAACAAATATTGATAAGTGATACCCATAAGCCAAACATTGCAAATGATAAATTGATACATTGTAAAGTGTAAAACTTCACATACTGAATCAGTAGATACAAGGCAGGAAATAATCAAATGCTAAACCATGTATATAATAAGGATAAAGAAAAAAAATATCCAAATAGTTCAGGTTTAGCATTTCTTGTCATGGATTCTTTCAATTCTTTCACATAGTGGGATTTTAGAGAATTTTTGGCACCTATTAAACTGAATAGCAAATTTAGATGAAGTCCAAATAATCAAATAAGGATATAGCCTTGTGATGATGTAACCTTGTCAGAATATATACTGAAATTCCTAATCCACTATCATGAGCAATTTGCTTTCTAAACCACCTTTGAACATGTGTAGATCCTTACAGTGTAAACATTTTACTTTGTCAAGGTGTAAGGTGAGAAAATAAGGGAAAAGTACACCATGATGGAGAAAAGCCTAATTTTATGAAGAATGGAATTTAAACATTCACAGGTATTATCTGAATAAATTGTATAAATTAAAAAACATGCTTTGTTTGGAAAAAGACGTAAAGTGCCATACAAGACAAAATAGACTCCCTGGGAAAGATGGCACATTAAAGGCACACATCTACTTTCACTATCTCCTAAGACCTCAGGAATATGACAACAGAGATTTCTTTAATTTACTATTAAAGGCAAAGACAAGAAAAGGGAGGAAAGGAAAGACAGACAAGGACAACAAAATTCACTACTAGAAAACAGGATAGACAGTGGCAAGTGACCTAGTAGTCCCAAAAGAACTGAACTCTAAAACAGCAATGAACAATGGGAAAAGCTAGAAACTAATCTAGACCACAGAATTCCCAGGTACCACTCAGGAACTGGTGCTAGCAGGTGTCTCTAGAAGTAGGGTCAAAAGAGAAAGGCAAAGACAAACAAATAAATAAAATGAAATCTATTTCCCCAGATCTCCCCTCCCTGCCACTGGCAGATGACAGAATTATTCTGAAAAAGGTTAAAGCAGAGAATCTCTGAACCAAGGGAAAGCAGGTAAATTGAAGGAGAGGGTAAAATGTTATAAAGAATAGAGGGGTAATCCTGAATGAATGCATATGGACACTGAGACCTTCCCAGCCCCATTCCCATCCAGCCTTGTTCCTGGGCTGCCTAGGAACAACCTGGAGAAGCAAACTATTCATTTCCAGGCAAGACACTAAAGATTTTTCTTTCAGAAAACTGCCCAGCCCAAGGGAAAAAAAAAAAGACCTAAAGATACTAACAACAGGATTTCCCCCCAACAGTGTCACAGACAGTTCATCCTTTAGTGGGGGGGTTCACAGTCAACAGCCTCGCCCACATTCTGAATCTCCATCTGTACTTTAGTTCTCCAACTCAGTTATAAGTGGATAACCAGTGATTATCAGATACCTCAAGAAAGGAGAAAAAACAACAAAAAGCCACTAGCATGGAGGTAACAGAGATTATCTGTGTAGGTAAAGATTTTTTTTTAAACTACCATTTATTTATCAGTGAAAAAGGGTATTACATTAAAAGAACATTCAGACAACCAGGAAAAACTTTTGGAAATTAAAAGTACAAGAGAAAGGAAAAACTCAATGGAAAAATTGTAAAGATAAAGTTGAGAAAATCTGTCAGAAAGTAAAGCAGAAGAAACATAAAAGATTAAGAAAAATAGAAAAACTAGGAAAATCAGAGAACCAGTGTAGGAGATTCAGTATCAAATAAATAAGGATGCCGACAGAGAAAACAGTGATAATGGAAGGCAGAGAATGAAGTACTTCTAATAATACAGAAACCTACACAAACATGTATCACTATAAAATTCTGCCCTGTCAAGAATAAAAAGTAGAGCCTATATGTTTCTGGAGAGAATACACAGGAAACATAAAAAAGAAAAATTAACCAAATTTAAATTCATCAGCAACAATGAAAGCTCAAAGGCAAAAATGGAACAATGCTTTCATAATTTTGACAGAACACTGTATCCAACTTTCAATTCAATCAATCAAGTATCAGAGAAGAATAAACACATTTTCAGAGCAATCATTTTATCTCACATGTACCCTTTCTTAGAAAACTAGTGAAGGATGTGTTTCAGCAAAAGGTGAGAAACTTGGGATTCTTTTAAAAGACAGGAGACCCATGAAAGGTTAAATGCTAAATAAAATGAGCCCCTTAACAGATTCACAATTCAGGAATATTTCCTCAGGAACCTGAGAGCCAATTCTCTGAAGTATAATCACCAAAAGATAAAGCCCTATCAGGTGGCCAGTTGGCTCAGGTGGTTAGAGCACAGGCTCTTAAGACCGAGATTGACAGTTCGATTCCCACATGGGCCAGTGAACTGTGCCTTACACAACTAGATTAAAGACATGACTTGTCTTAGAGCTCAACTGTGCCGTCCAACTAGATTGAAAACAACGACTCGACTTGGAGCTGATGGGTCCTGGAAAAAACACACTGTTCCCCAATAAAGTTTTTTTTTAAAAAAGGTAAAGCCTATCTCTCATTTTCCTGGGCCTAACATGCAGTCAGCCGACTCAAATTTCAAATTCTATATCCAGACATAAACACACTTAGCAATTTATCTTGAAAACATATATATAATGGGTTGTATGCACTTATCAATATAAGCAAGTAAGATTTCCTACAGTCTTTGCAATCTCTTTATCGAATTGCTATGATGAGCATTATATTCTGGCTTAATTTTTATTCAATAATAAAATTATTTTCTTTCTTGTCTACATTTAGGAAGAAGTTTTCTAGGATGGGAGTAGGTTTTGTTTTTAATTATATCTCCCGAATACAGAAGACAAAAGGAAATCCCCAGGACGAAAGTGAAGGAAGATCACAGAATGACAACTGTTAAGGGGCATAAAAATAATTTGTCTAGACTGGAACACATCACAAGTTCCAAGACAGATGTCTCCAAGAATAAATTATATACGCATCTAAATACCTTAAGAAGAGACCAGACAATTGGCAGAGAATTTAGGATTTAATTTGTAATAAACTTAGAAAAGAAAAAGTATAACAACAACAAAGTTGTGCAATAAAGAAAGTGACTAGCATTTACATATACTTGTAATAAAATAAACAGTAAATACTGATCAAGCCAGAATATAACTTTACTGAAGAAGGAGAAAACAGGAAGGAGGCTTATTTGTAACAGAACTGGCAAAAGAGAGTATGTTCTCTTTCATAACCATAAGTTAAGAGATAATGCCAAAAACTGAAGAATCAACAAGTAGCAATATAAAAGTTACTTAGAAATATGGCAGTAGTTACTAAAAGATTCAAGTACAGAAGTTGAAAGTGGTTTGCTGAGAAGTGGATTATGGATTGGGTAGAGAGGACACAAGGAGGAGAAAGTGCTCTCTTTTATAACAAACCTTATCAAATGATCTGGTTCTTTAGGCGATATATGTGAATAATTTTTAAAAATATAGATAACATTGAAAAACAAATCAAAACAAAAAAGCATTAAGAAACCCACTCAAACAATGGTCATACTTTACTGAAGATAAATTCACATAGCTATGCAGCCATGATTTTTTTAAAGTCCAAAATCTTAAATATCAAAATATCAGAGACTTTGCATGTAAGAATATCCTATCAAGGATAAGATGGAAGTTATAATTGTTAACAGGTATCAACTAATGCACTAATATTTTCCATTTATGACTAGAGTGATTCTTTTAGTGTTTTATTTTTAAACAAACATGTTCAAGTACACTTGACAACATGGGTTTGAACTGCACAGGTGCACTTATATGTGGATTTTTTTTCAATAAATACTGTAAATGTAATTTTATCTTCCTTATGATTTTCTTAATAACATTTTCTTTTCTCTAGCTTACTTTATTGGAAGAATACAGTATATAATACATGACATACAAAATATGTGTTAAGCAACTATTCATGTTATAGGTGAAGCTTCCTTCCAGTCAACAGGAGGCTATTATTTAAGTTTTAGGGGAATAAAAGTTATTTGTGAATTTTTTATTGTGCAGGGGTTGATTCCAGCTAGCAAATGCCTGGAATATAGTATATGCTGCAATGACTGAAAGAGTAAATGATTATACCACAAAGGGAAAAAAAAAATACAGACAGACAACAAAAGAAAGCATACATGAAAATTGGGCCAAAAAGATAAATTTGGCAACCAAAGCCAAAAAAAAAAACCAAACAAACAAACAAAATGCATCACTCTAAAGGGCTATCAAATAAAGGCAAATTCTAAGGAAGAATTCAAATTTGCATAGAAAGCAGAAACTTTATTGTTATAGCTTTTAAAACAAACCAAAATAAATTGCATTCTCAGGTTAAAAACCTACCAACAGGCAGTACCTCTCAGTTTAAATGGCCCTAACTTCTAAGCAAACAACAAAATAAACACGGCATTAATAAGAATTACTAGG
Organism: Hipposideros armiger; assembly: GCF_001890085.2. Taxonomy (NCBI): domain Eukaryota; kingdom Metazoa; phylum Chordata; class Mammalia; order Chiroptera; family Hipposideridae; genus Hipposideros; species Hipposideros armiger. Next base: position 1,274,295 of record NW_017731783.1, read on the forward strand.
AGACATCACATCATACTTGCAAAATGAAACAGAATAAAACAGAGCGATCAGTATTACCTAAACAACTTTAATAGTAAATTCAGTCAAAACATAAATTTTAGCGAGTCAATTTATATATGACACTGTAGTCACAGAGGATAGCCTGAGCTAAATAAATTGCCTAGGTATCATAAAACCCACTAAACATTTTAATAATACTGTAGTTAACCACATACAAAAAATTAAGCTAAAAATGGAAGAGAACAAATGCTTAGTAACTATGCAAAGTCAAATACAGGTTGATACTTCAAATTACCTTGCTTCAAGAACTGGCTGAATATCATTTATTAGTTGGCTAGTATGACCAAATTCATCCTGAAACTCCAGAGGGATACTGAACGGAACTCCAACACGAAAAGGGAGATCCAGGAGACCAAATGAGAATTTCTCTGGCTTACCCTCTTTAAAAAAAGGTAAAAATGGAAAGCAAATTCATTGGTCAGACAGATAATTCACTGTAGGTCAGAAACAGATCCATTTATATATTAGAAATTAGACTATGGTAAATCAGGTGGCAATTTAAATCTATACAAATATTACATAAATTATATCTACAATCCACCTGGGAAAATAATAAAGTTAGACTTTATCTCACAATATATATAAAAGTAAAATTCTAGAAATAGAGATTAGAATATAATAAAGAATATGCTTATAACCTTACATAGGAAAAACTAAGGCAAAACATTATTAAACACATACTTAATGTGTATAAAAGGATTTATTTGATGAAGTTTAAAATATCTTATTACATACAATAAACAAAGCTAAAAGAGAAGTTCTATATGAGAAAATATCTGCAACACTTGCAACAAAGAATTAAAATCCAGAATATATAAAACCTCCTATAAACCAGCTGTTCTCAAAAGTGTGGTCTCTAGTCTAACAGGTTCAGTCATCCCTGGGAAATTATTAGATATGCACATTCTAGGACTCCCCTTAAACGCCTTGAGTCAAAAGTCTGGGATTGAGGCCTAGCAGTCTGTTTTAATAAGCCCACCAGGTGATTCAGATACAAGCTTAAATTTGAGAACCAAAGCTTTAACCATTGAAATAGACACAGCAAATGAACATAAATCACAGATGACATAAAATGTCCAATAAAGGCTAGAAGAGATGCATAACCTAAAAATTAAAAGAATAATTTAACTGCCAAGTAGACTATACAAATATATAGGTTGGCCATGAATGATCGTATGGAAACTGGAACTCTCATAGCCTGTTGGTGAGGGGTACACCATGGCACAACCTTTTTGGAAGGCAATTTGACAGCAAAATGTTTAAAACATTAAAGCACATCACTTCAGCTTGGCAATTCTATTTGTGGTATCCACCCTAGAGAAAGTCTAGCACATGTACATAAAATAACATTATTTATTCCCATATATCAATGTAGTTTTAACAGTCAAAAAATTGGAAAACAACAAAATGTTCATCACAGAAAACTGCTTAAACCACCACATCCATACTATGGAATGTGTTCCACAGTTGTTAAAAGAATGTAGAAGATTTATATGTATGAAAAAGAAAGATCTCCATGGCAGCACTTCCTATTAAAGAAAGCGATATCAGACACTTGGATCAGCTCTCCCCAAAACCCCATAATGACACTACAGAGATTTTTATTTTTTAAAGAGGCCTAAACCTACAAAACCAATGAAGAAAAAGACAATAGTAACAGAATCTGAAAGCTGGAGAACATATAGACAAGTGTAACCGGCCTAACAGAAAGACTCAAGAACCTCAAATCCTCAATCCTCAACAAAGCAAGCAGAGAATCAATCTAATTCACTCTATAGAACACCCAAAAGTCACAGGAATGACTGCATCAAATTGGAGGGAAAATGAAATTTAAAAAAAAAAAAAAGAAGAATCTATTGAAGTCTGTTTAAGAAACATTTCCAGAGCCCCACCCTCAACAGATAAGAGCTAGTCAACTGTCTTCCTCAGCCGCAGCAATAGATGGAAGGTTTCTTCTCTGGAGAAGGTAAAAAGACTAGGTCTAAGGAGTGAGGGACACAGCACTACTAAAATTGTCATAGCTTATTGAAAATAGGAAAATCAAGCTGAAGATTATATACTAAATGTGACAGACTCAACAGTCTTCCTACGATTGGCTCCCAAAATGTTGGAAGCCAGGTGTTTATCCTCCTAACAGGACACTGGAGAAACTGAACAGACACAGAAAAAAAATCCTAAAAATTTCCACATCATAATTTCCACAAATAAAATAAAAGCTTTCAAATGTCCTACTCTTAAATGTGAGCAAATGACAAGTCATGTAAGAGAGGATCTAATATAAAAGACACACAGAAAACTCAAAATAAATAAATACATACATACATACATACATACATACAACATGGAGGAAACAGACTGAATAAAGTTTAAAACCTTTAAGAAAAACTGCCACTTATTAATAGGCTCAGAAAAGTAATAAAAGATACTGAATCCATCAGGTAGGAATAAAATACACTGAATAGCCAAGAATAAAAAAGATATTTTGGAAGCTAAAAAATGATAGTAGAAAGGAAAAGCTCAATAGGAAATGTAAAACATCATGTTAAGACAATCTCCCATAAAGTAGAAAATTAACAGCAAGAAATGGAAACTGCAAATAAGAATATTAGTACATCGTAATATCGGATGTTGTAGAAAGATGAACAGAGTGGAAAAGCAAAGTAATTCAAGGCAAATTCCTAGAATTTAAAATTACAGAAACCAGGACAAAAAGAAACAGTTTCTCCAAACATCTGGGGGTTGGAGCAGCGGGAACAGTAAGGGGCAGGAGGGGTTCATATGCAAAGGTCAGGAATCAAAATAGCTTTACATTTTACCAGCAACAAGAAAAGCTAGAAAACGATGATTTCAAAATTTAGAAGGAATATAATTATGAAAAAAAATTACAAAGTCATTTTAAGATCAAGATGGTTACACAATATGTCGAACATCTTTTACTAAATTATCTATCTAAGCCTCCTTGATTTAAAATGTAATTTTTAGCATATAATTATATATTAGTATTTTGCTTACCTTTAACAGAAAATTTAATTGTTTTAGATGGTAAAGGTCTTCCAGCATAAGTGTCCGCATTACTTTCATTCAATACAACTTGTAATTTCAACGTATAATTCCCCAACTTTTGAATATTTTCTGGAAAAATTAGGAAGGAATTATAAATCAAGTCAACATAATACTGACATAATTTTAACATTCAGAATAACTCACCCATTTTTTTAAACCAATAAGGCCATTTTCCTCCATGTTGACTAATATGTGAAATGATTTCTTTATTTCCATTTGAAGCTTAATAAAAGAAAAAAAGAAATATTTATACCTTGTGAAATTGAATACTGAACATAAGTATGAAATGTCACAATGGCATCAAATACGTCCTTTTGTTGTACATTTTAAAAAATTGTTTTGAAACGTCAGAAGATATTAAGCTATCCTATGCAAGTGATCAGCATAATAAAAATTTAATCATTGAGCTCACTAAAATTCCTTTACTTCAATTCCTAAAAATGTATGAACAAATAAGATTAAATAGTACAAAAAAAAGAATATATATTTTTGATATTAAAAATCATCTTCCCTAAAAGTTTTCTCCAACATTAAAAGAGCATAGTTTATTAATATAAGGTAATCTCTAAGACCTAGTAATCTATTGTTAAGGAAAAAAAAGCAATGAGTACAAACATATATATTTATATAAATTGTTACCTTTTTAGTAAAGAATGGAAAGGAATATGAATACGTTTGTTCTTCCTTAGCGTTATAACAGCAAAAACAAAAAATATAAGCCAAAAACTAAGACGGGTAAAAAAAAAAAAATGTAGAGGGATAATATAACTTCTCTGAAATATTCCTAATTATTTTTTATTTTGGAATTATGTTAATGACTTAAATATTCAAAAAACAAAACTAAAACAAAGCAATTCATAAACAAAACCAAAATAGTTATCAAGCAGGTGATAAGACCACAATAAAAAGAGAAAATAATTTCAAGTGACTTTAGAATAATTTTTTTACCATTTATAAAGCAATGTATTTTAAGGACAGAGTTGCAAAAAAGTCAGATTTCATTCAGCAGTCTTATTAGTAGTAATTATATTGACATTATTATTTTGAAACTATTTGAATATATATTGTAGGGAATTTCTGGTCAAGATGGCAGAATAGGTAAACATAGTGCTTGCCGTCTTTCACGACCACATCAAAATTACAACTAAACTACAGAACAACCATCACTGAGAATCACCTAAAATCTACCTGAACAGAGATCGTACAATTAAGGATGTAAAGACGACAACACTTCGAGACTGACAAAAGGGGCAGAGACACAGAACGGGCTGGTCCCACACCTGTGTGTGACCATTAGAAATTGGGAGGAATAGCTCAGCTGTGGAGGTTGCCCCCTGAGGAGTGAGGGGTCCCAGCCCTACACTAGGGTCCCCAGCCTAGGGTTCAACTGCTGGGAAGAGAAGTCCCCACATCTTCTGCAGTAAAAACCAGTGGAGATAGCGGTTGAGTGAGACAGAGTGGGGCTGGAGTCCCAACTGTTCCTCTTAAAGGGCTACGTAAAGACTTATTAGCTGGCCACCTCAATTGCTCTCAGGTCCAGTGCTGGGGCAGCAGTTCGAAAGGTGCCAGGGATATACAGGGAGGAACTGATTGTCTGGCTCCAGGACGAGGTCTGGAGGAGCAGCTTTCTCCCAGACAAAATTTCTGCCAGAATTCATTGTTCCTTTGTTGAGCCCTCCCCTGATCCAAGATGCAGACATGGGCAGCCACCATATCTGAGTTTCCATCAACCTAGCTAACACTCTTTATCCCCACCGTGGCTGATTCCCTTAGACCCTGCCTCACCCAACTTCTGGACCCCCCAAGCCACTTCCAGTGGCTTTTCCATACAAATGGCCTGTCTTGGCTCATGCTATGGACTTTTCTAAAATCTCTCAAAAATTCATAAAATGCAAAAAAAGCAACATCTGGCCTCGGCATGCCCTGTACGTCTTGCTGAGCAGCACCAAGTCCAGCACTGGCATCACATGGACTCAGTTCGTGGATTGGCCTCTCCCAGGCACCTCCGAGTTCAATGCAGGTGGAACACATTGGCAGATTGCTTTTGGTTCATGCCAGGTGGCCCCAGGCAGGGCATGGGCTGTGGCTAAACTTGGCCTGTGGCAGGGCCCCTCCCAAGAGGCCCAGGACTTGCACACCCAGTGGCTAGTTTGACTGGAGCACCACCAAGCTGCCTCCACAGGTGACACACCCAAAGGGCAGATTGGGCAGGCACCAGAGCCCTGCTAAAGCAAATCCTGCTACATAGGGTCGGCCCCTCCACAACCGCTCCTCCACTGTACTCACTGCCAGTCCTCACAACCAATCAGCCCCAAGGATCAATCCCTCCCACTAATGTGCAAACAGCAGCCAAGGCTCAACTACAACACAAGGAAACACATAACCCACACAAGGGACACACCTGCAGCACCCAGACAAGGGGTCCAAGGGACTGCACCATTGGGCTTCATAAGACACCTACTACATAAGACCACCCTACTAAGACTGGAAAACATAGGAGACCCACCTAATACATAGAAACAAACACAGGGAAGCAGCCAAAATGAGGAGAGAAAGAAACATGTCCCAAATAAAAGAACAGAACAAAGCTCCAGAAAAAAACCTAGACAAAATGGAAAAAAGCCATCTACTAGACGCGGAGTTCAAAAAACTGGTTATAGAATGCTCAATGAACTGAGGGGAAAAGTAGATGATCTTAGTAAGAACTTTCTCAAAGAGATAGGAAACAATAAAAAATAGATAGAAACATAAAAAAGAACCAGTCAGAAATGCAGAATACAATAACTGAAATAAAGCAGTGGCCAAGACATGGAAACAACCAAAGTGTCCTTTGATAGATGATTGGATACAGAAGATGTGGTATATACACAAAGTGGAATACTGCCATAAGAAAAGATAAAATACTGCCATTTGCAACAAAATGGATGAATCTTGAGATTATTATGGTATGTGAAATAAGTCACACAGAAAAAGTCGAGAAAAATATAATTTCACTGATATGTGAGATATAAAACTGTAAGCAACAAAGGAACAAGACAACAGATAAAGAAACAAAAACTCATAGACACAGACAATAGTTTAGTGGTTACCAGAGGGTAAGGGGAAAAGGGGTAGTAGATGAGGGTAAATGGGGTCAAATATATGGTGATGGAAGGAGAGATGACTCTGGGTGGTGAACACACAATGTGATATATAGATGATGTATTAAAGAATTGTACACTTGAAACCTATGTAATTTTACTAACCATTGTCACCCCAATCAACTTTAATAATTTAAAGAAGAATACATTAGAGGAAACCAACAGATAAGCCGAAGCAGAGAGTTTGAAATCAGCAATCCGGAAGATAAGGGAGCAGAAAACATCTAAACAGAATAGCAAAAGAAAAAAGAACCTAAAAAATGAAGATAGTTTAAGGAGCCATCAAGCGTACGGACATTCACATCATTAGGGTACCAGAAGGAGAAGAGAGAGAGCAAAGAATTGAAAACTTATTTGAAGAAATAATAATGGAAAACTTTCCTAAACTGACAAAGGTAACAGCCATACGAGTCCAGAAAGCAGAGAGAGACCCAAACAAGATGAACTCAAAGAGACCAACATCAAGACTCATAATAATTAAAATGCCAAAGGTTAAAGACAAAGAGGAAATCTTAAATGCAGCAAGAGAAAGCACTTAGTTACCTATAAGGGAGGTCCCATAAGACTGTCAGCTGATTTATCAACAGAAACTTTGCAGGCCAGGGACTGGCCTGAAATATTCAAAGTGATGAAAAGCAAGGCCCTACAATCACAATTACTATAGCCCGCAAAGCTATCATTTAGACTCTAAGGACAGAAAGCTTTCCAGATAAGAAAAGCCAACACCAAATCAGTATCACAAGAAATGTTAAAGGAACTTCTTTAAGGAGAAGGGGGAAAAAAGATAAAAAATGTGTATAATAAAATGGCAATAACTACATAGCTATCAACAATTACCTTAAATGTAAATGGATTAAATGCTCCAATCAAAAGACACAGGGTGGCTGATAAAAAAACCTTACATATGCTGCCAACAAGTGACTCACTTCAGATTGAAAGACACACAGACTGAAAGTAAAGGGATGGAAAAAGGTATTTCATAAAAATGGAAACAAACAAACAATAAGTTGGGGTAGCAATGCTTATACCAGACAAAATAGACTTTAAAAACAAAGGCTGTAACAAGAGACAAAGAAGGGCCCAGTTATCCCACTTCTGGGTATTTATCCAAAGACACCCAAAACACTACTTCAAAGAGGCATGTGCATCCATATGTTCATTGCAGCAATACTTAACAACAGCCAAGATATGGAGACAATCTAGGTGTCTATCAATGGCTGAATGGATATAAAGAGGTGGTACATACATACAATGGAATATGACTCAACCATAGAAAAGAATAAAATCTTGCCATCTGCAATAACATGGATATACCTAGATAGTATTGCGCTACATGGAGTAAGTCAGAGAAAGATAAATGCCATACGATTTTACTTATATGTGCAATCTAAAAAACAAAATAAATAAACAAACAAAACAGAAACAAACTCATAGATACAGAGAACAAACATTTTGATGGTTGCCAGACAGGAGTGGGTTTGGGGGATGGGTGAAAAAGGGGAAGAGATTAAGATGTACAAATGGGTAGTTACAAAATAGTCATGGGCATGTAAAGTACAGCATAAGGAATATAGTCAATAATATTGTAATAACTATGTATGGTGTCAGATGGGTACTAGATTTATTGGGGTGATCACTTCGTAAGTTATATTGGGTTGTCAGAAAAGTCATAACGTATTTTTTCCTATGTTTTTCGTTGCAAAAATGTGTCATGACTTTTCTGACAACCCAATATAAATAATCACTATGTTGTATATCTGAAACTAATATATTATATGTCAATAAATTAGGAAGGAGTGGAAGAACTGGGGAAAAATATCACGTATGTATACCAAGTAACTAAATCAAGTAAACATCATTAATGGATGAAACCATTACATGATGAGTAAAAGGACAACTTTATAATCATATTAGCCAAGTGAATTCAATGTTCCATCAGCACTAAAAATTGGATTAGGTATTCGATGACACCAAGGAATTACTATGATAGTTGAAAATATACATGTTTTTGGAGATGCACACACCTGCAATTCAACAACCATGAAAAAGGACACATAAAGCAAGTGCAACCAAATATTGGATAATTGTTAAATTAGGTTAACTGATATATATCAGGGCCCATTACATAATTCTACTTTTTTATTTGTTTCATTCATAATAAAATATTTAATTTAAAAAAAGTTGCAATTATAAATTTGTAATGGAAATTAAACTAATGTAAACAACCATCAGAAGTTCTCTAAGAAAGATCAAGCAACTTTTTTATTTTTTATGTATTTATTCAACAAATATTAATTACCTCCTATAATCATTAAGAAAGAAAAATGAAAATATAAACAATATCCTTGCATCGAGTTTTTATCTTCTAAAGCAGCGGTTCTCAACCTTCCTAATGCCGCGACCCCTTAATACAGTTCCTCATGTTGTGGTGACCCCCAACCATAAAATTATTTTCGTTGCTACTCTATAACTGTAATTTTGCTACTGTTATGAATTGTAATGTAAATATCTTTTTGTTTTCCGATGGTCTTACGCGACCCCTGTGAAAGGGTCGTTCAACCCCCAAAGGGGTCACGATCCACAGGTTGAGAACCGCTGCTCTAAAGCAAAGGGTCCATTAACTACTTTATTGGCCATGCCTGCTTTCATTCTAGAATGTCAGGTAGCTATACGACAAAGAACCTATGACACCTCAAAACCTAAATATTTACTACCTGATCCTTTACAAATACTTTGCCACCTGTGTTCTAGAGAACAGAGACATATTTATTAAATAACAGAATTCCAGTTATAAAAATAAATTTAAGGAAATAAATATGAAACTATAAAAAAGTAATAAAAAATATTATTAGAAGCCTCTCTGAGAAAGTGACAATCTGAAACCTGAGAAATAAAGAGCCTGTCAAAGATTTGCTGTTTGAAAATTTTAAGCAGAAGAAACACATCCAAAGGTTTAGAGGTGGGAAAGTTGGGACTTGTATGGGAACAAAAAGAATACAATTATGATTAGAATTATGGTGAGTGAGGATGAAAATGGTGTGAGATGAAGCTGAAGAGAGAGACAGGGCTAAATCATGTGTGAAGTCTTGTACACCTACAAAAGGGCCACAGCTAACATCATACTGGATAAAAGACTGAAAGCTTTACCTTCAAGATCAGGAACAAGGCAAGGATGCCCACTGTCATCACTTACATTCAACATTGTATTGGAAGTCTTAGTCAGAGCAATTAAACAGAAGGAAAGGAGGGAGGAAGGGAGAAAAGGAATCCATTTTAGAAAGGAAGCAGCAAAATTATCTCTGTTCATAGGTGACACTATGAGTCTATCAAAAAATAGTTAGAGCTAATCAATTCAGCAAACTTGCAAGATATGAAATCACATTCATGGGTTGTAATACTCAACTGATCTACAGAGTCAATATAATCCCTTCAAAGCCCCAATGCCATATTTTGCAGAAATAGAAAATCCATTCTAAATTTGTATGAAATCTCAAGGGACCCAAACAGCCAAAATAATCTTGAAAAGGAAGAACAAAACTGGGAGACTCACAGTATGGTATTTATTCAGCCATAAAAAAAAATAAAACCTTGTCATATGCAACAACATGGGTGGAGCTAGAAGGTATTATGCTAAGTGAAAGAAGTCAGACAAAGACAAATATCATATAATTTTATGTGGAATCGAAAAAACAAAACAAATGAACAAACACAACAAAAGGGAAACACTCATAGATGCAAGAAATAAACTTGGTGGTTACCAGAGAGGTGAAGGGTTAGAGGTTGGGGAAAATAGGTGAAGGGGATTAAATGAGGAACAAACTTCCAGTTATAAAATCAATCATAGGATGTAATGTAAAACATAGGGAATATAGTCTATTATATTTTTAACAAGTTTGTATGGTGACAGACAGTAAGCAGGCTTATCCTGGAGATCATTAAGTAATGTATATAATGTAGAATCACTTATGATGTACACCCAAAATTAATAGGATATTGTATGTCAATTACACGTCAGTGTAAAGTTTTTAAAAATGAAAACAAAAACAGCAACAGTGTGGTACTGTCATACAGACAGATATATAGACCAATGGAATAAAATAAAGAGCCCAGAAATAAACCACTGCACATATAGTCAAATGACTTTTGACAAGAGTACCAAGATCATTCAATGGAGAAAGGAAAGTCTTTTTGACAAATGGTGCTGAGAAAACTGAATATCCCCATGCAAAAGAAGTAAACCATATAAAAAAAAAAAGTTAACCCATATAAAAGTCAAAATGGATCACATAACTAAATGTAGGAACTAAAGCTGCAAAACTCTTCACAATAAATATTCAAGAAAAGCTTCATGACATTGAATTTGGAAATGACTTCTTGGATACAACATCAAAATCACAAGCAACAAAAGCAAAAATAAACAAACTGGACTATAAGCTTTTCTGCATCAGAGGACATCATCAATAGGGTGAAAATGCAACCCACACAGTGGAAGAAAATATTTGCAAATCATGTATCTGATAAGGGATTATTACCCAAAACATATATAAAGAACATCTACAACTCAACAACAAAAAAAATCATCTGATTTTAAAATGGGCAAAGGACTTGAACAGACATTTTCCCAAAGAATACGTAAAGATGGCCAATAAGCAGATGAAAAGGTGCTCAAATTCTCTGATCATTAGGGAAATGCAAATCAAAACCATAATAAGATACCACCTCACACTAATTAGGATGACGTTTATAAAAAAAAAAATAAAAAAAAAACCAACCCAGAAAATAACATGTTGACAAGGATGTAGATACTGGAACCTTTGTGTATTACTTATGGGAATGTAAAATGGTATAGTCACTGTGGAAAACAGTATGGCAGTTCTTCACACAGTTACACACAGAATTAGCACATAATCCAGCAATTCCACATCTTGATACATATCCAAAAGAATTGAAATCAGGGACTCAAAACAGATATTTGTACACCAATGTTCACAGCAGCATTATTCACAATAGCTAAAACATGGAAGGAACCCAGGTGTCCATCAATGGATGAATGGCTAGACAAAATGTGGTATATATTACATGCAATGGAATATTATTTAATCATAAAAAGGAAATTCTGACACATGCTACAACATCGATGGCATCTGAAGGTATTATGCTAAGTGAAATAAGCTAGACACAAAAGCAAATATTGTATGATTCCACTTGTATGAGATAACTGAAACAGTCAAATTCACAGAGCCAGGAAGTAGCACAGGAATGGGGGGATGAGGGGAGGGGATGGGAAGTTGTTACTGCAGAGTTTAGGTTGGGATAATGAAATAGTCCTGGAGATAGATTGTGGTAATGGTTGCACAACAATGTGAATGAACTTAATGCCACTAAACTGTACACTTAAAAATGGTTATTATATAATTTACCACAATAAAAATGTATTTTTTAAATTAAAAACATAGTTTTTGTTTTGTTTTGTTTTGTAATAATAGGAAGGCAGGAGGAGGGTCAGAGTCACAGAGATTGGAGGATGCTACACATCTATCTATTGGGTTGACGGAAAAGTCATGACGTACTTTTTGTATGTTTTTCGTTGCAAAAATGCATCATGACTTTTCCGACAACCCAGTAGCTTTGAAAACTGTGGAAGGGAACACAAGCCAAGGAATGTGGGTGGTTTATAAAGGTGGAAAAGGCCGAGGCTGCCAAAGAGCCTTCAGAAGGAATGTAATCCTGCTGACACTTTGATTTTAGCCCAATGAAACCCATCTGGGACATATGACCTAGAGAACTCTAAAATAATAAATGTATGTTGTTTCACAGTGAGAGAGAGGAAGAGATAGAAAGATATGGGGAAATATACTATAAGGTGTCAGATGCCAAAGATAAGAGTATTTCAGGAAAATGCGTTAGTCAAACTGTTCATTGCTGCCGAAAAGTCCTAGTAAGAAATGTATACGATAAAAGTATACATTATCACCAACTAGCTTTTAAGTGTTCGAAATAAACACATTGAATAAAATACTGTATCTTCAAAATTCATGGACCAGACACACAAGTATATAGTGGTAGAACAGATTATTGAAAGTATAAAGTGAAAATACTTTCAGGTAGTCAAGACAAAAACAATGGACAAAAAAGTTAAAGTGATTCAACTTAGTGAAATGCAAGATGAGCAATAATACTTAGTTCTTTCCTCTTTACCTAACAGGTCAGGCTTATTATGTGAACCAAGAACTTTTGGCCTACAAGTTCAGAGCCACAGTATCTTCTACTTAGAAGGGATCTTAAAGGTTATCTAAATTCCTATCCAGGACAAATTCCTATTCATACATACACCATATCTTTATTTTAGCCCACAGTTGCCTACCTGGGAAAATTCAAAATAAAGTGTTGAAAAAAAAAAACAACTCAGAAAATGATCAATTAAAAAACTTGAAGGGCCGGCCGAGTGGCGCGATGGTTAGGAACTTGCTTGGGACGCCAGAGGGCCCCGGTTCAGATCCCACATATGAGGGCAGGTGACACTGCCCTCTACAGCTAAGATGCTGAACAACAGCTCAACCTGGAGCTAGGATGCCGTGAGTCGCTGGCGACAGCGTAGGCTGCAGCCCCTGTGGCAGTGGGTTGCCGTGGGCTACCGTATGTAGCCAGCAGTCAGCGTGAGTGGCCAGCAGCCGCAGTGAGCAGCCGTCCAGAAGCTGGCGACTGATCTGCCTTGCCCAGGAAGAGCGCAATGATGGTGCCAACTTGGGCCAGTGAAGCAACGTCCTCCACAACTAGACTGAAGAACAAACGACAGCAACTTCTCTGTTCCCCTTCCCCCAATTCCCCAGCACTGTTCCCATCCCCCCAATTGCCCAATAAAAATCTTTAAAAACAAAAACAAAAACAAAAAAAAACCTTGAATTATTCATACACATTTGAAATTCCAAACTTTAATCAAATCCAACATGTCTACCAGATTGCTAGGTCATCGATAATTATATGAAGATATTAAAATCTGTATTACGCATTTAAGAACAATATTAAAGATTCAAAATAGTTTGTATACTTACAGTGTAGTATAACTTTGAGCTCAACGAGGAGTTTCTTTGACCCTCCATGACTTGTTCCTGGAAGCTTTTGCATTGCTTCCCCTTTTTTATTCAGTATTTCAATTCTTAATGCACCTATTAGTCCAAAGTTTAAAGTAAGAATGTCTTAGTTACACCCAAAGAATCTGATGATTCTGCTAGGTCTTTACAGTGAATTTTAATTTTTCATGGTCTTTTATGTATTTAAAATGTAAGACACAAGAAAAGTCTTTTTTCAGTATTAAGAGAAAAAAAAACATACCAATGGGGGTTCCAGCAGGCCTAATCTCATTTGGCAATAATTCATCTCCTTCAGGCCAAGTTACTGACAATCTATCAGGGAGCCTATTATGAAACCAGCATATTAATGTTTAATGAACTTTCTTAATTATGGTCTTAATTAGAAAAATAGAAGTTACTAGAAACTTTAATATTTATTTCTCATTTCTTTTTACAAGTTAAATCTGAAACTCTATGACTGATAACCTAAAAATTTTCTCCTCCCCAACCATCACTGTGGCGACTAAAAAAGTCAGGCAAAACTTAAAACTTCTTGGTATTAAGAGTCATGAATTGTCCATTTTTTGTAATTATTTTCCAATTCGTTTATAGTATGTTACCCTTTAGAGATAGGATAAACTCTAATAGTAATAAAAGAATTATCAGTGAGATTCAATGAGAATCAAAATGACTGCATCATTAGCTATATAAGAGTCACAGAGTTTTGCTTTTCTATTTCATTTTATTTCTTTTGTACTCTCAGCAATTTTCTTCTAGCTATAGGCCAAAGTTTGCTTTTTAACATACCTTAATCACAGTACCTATAATTGTGACACTTTAGATATAAAATTTCCTCCTTTTTCTGTAAAACAAATATAGGATTCTGTTTTTATAACTAGAGCTCACAATCTTTTTTAATGGCAAGAAGTTTGTCGCAATATATACACCTTTTTGTAGTCTACTACAAATGCCCTATTAGAAGAATATAACAACACTCTCAAGAGTAGTTAAAAGCACTACAATCCCTCTTGATTTTTCTTGTTATTCTTTATCATGCATTTTGAAACGTGAATTACCTTGCCATTTCATCTTCTACGTATTTTTTTACAGTTTTCTCAGCAACTGTTCTATCCAGCTTTGCAATGGGCACAGTTTTTATTTCATCATACAGTGCTCGAGGTTCCTGAATAAATAAATTTATACCAGCCTTTCAAAAAAAACTATTCAAGTTCAGCTGCAATGAAAAACATTCATTTCTCCCAAAATAATATAATTTGCCCTAATTAAGTATATAAATCATAATAGCTACTATTACATTAGACCTCAGTGTTTATTTCCATTTTTCATGTATCCTCCTTAGGCCTAATTAAATGTCATTCAAATACTAACAAGACCATGGACTAGGGATAAAACCCACTCCAGTTTGGGAATCATTCCTTCTTGAGATAGAATTCTGGCTCCAATATTTACTAGTTTGTGGGCCTTGGATGAAATGTACACTTTACAAAATTACTGTGATAACTAGCAATAATATATGTATGTTTCTTAAGCACTAGGCATACAGATGTTAAGTTCTATAGATTACTAAAGACACCAAATATGAAACATAAAAATTTATGCTAATTCTACTTTATCCAATGGAAAAACAAATTCAAGCAAAATACTCTATCTGTAGTTCTACATTCAAACAAAAGTAAGTAGTACCAACACACTTTCATAATTATTTTATTATTTTCTGTCTTACCACTGCAATTTGAACTTCTCCTCCTGTAGCATATACTTCTCCATCATGATCACCATAAAGAAAAAATTTTTCTATGCTTCCATAAAAGAGAGGAAGTGTCTTGACTGTCTTGACCTAATATTTAGTTTTGAAAAAAGGTTTTAGTATTAATAATATTTACTAAGAGAAACAGGTTTAATATTAATAATTATTTCACAGAGCCATTTTATACAAAGGAAACTCAGTATCATTAGAAAAATTAATGAAAAAGCAATCAAATATTATAATAATGTTGTATTAGTAACGTTCTCCACTTATTCCTAACATATCTTTATAAAGATACAGACGCTTCTTTATGGAAAAATGTCACAGCTATGCATGTATCTAAAATATCTGTTAACTCCTTCAAAATCAGTTATTATGAATGCCCAAGTACCTCAATCCTTTTCCCCCATGAAACCCTGCTTTCAGACTATGAGTGACTCACAAACTCTGACAAGCTATCATTTCCTTCAAATCAATTAGCTCAAAACTTGCCTATAATGATATTTCTTTACCTTACATGGCTTGAAAAAAAATCTATGGGTAATTTCCATTAGTCCAATTCACAAATTCCCAACAAGGACTACAAGAGTTTATACCCAATCTANCTTTCCAGCCTTATTTTAAAACTATTTTTACACACACACACACACACACACACACACACACACACACACACACACACACCAAGTTGCAGGACAACCCAATTCTACTACTTGCTGTTGCCCTGAACTTACCTGTCTATGCTGAGATTATCCTCTTTGAGAAAGCATTTTTTACTCAACCACCACGCAGAATTTGAAAAACTGATTGCTTCCCCCTCCCTGCAACTCTTCAACTAACTTCAGGGATACCATAGTCTCCTAGTTTCCTTCTATCGCACCAGCTTATCCCTTTTATTCTCCTTTGCCAGCTAAGCCCTAAATGTTGGTTGGAAAAGCAAGGCTGTAGCTACACACACTACTTTTAAGTGACTGCATCCAATTCTGAGGCTTTAAATATATGATAATGACTCATATTTATGAAGAAAATGTATGCCCTTCTACATTTGTAATAATCTGTAAACCTGAGCCTCTACTTCTTTCAAGGTCCATACAAATGTCATTTCTTGCCCAAAGAATTTCATGATTTACTCTCTTCTCACAGGTCCATCCAAAGTCAGAAAATTCTCTCCTCTCCTAAACTGCCAAAGCACTGTTTATACTCTCTTTTCATAGCACTTATCCCTTTCTTACCTATTATTTATGTTTAGGTTATCTCTGATTTTAGGCTGTAATACCCCTAAGGACAAAGCACATCTCCCTAGATCTCTGCATTCTCCACATGCAGTCAATAATCACAATAACTTATAAAAGGCAGGTACTCAATAAAAGCTTGCTAGAAAGTCATTACTTCATGTCATGTTAAAAAAAAAATTGAGAATTTCCATTTGAGTAAAGTTTATAGCAAGAAACAATAAAAGCCTTGCTAACTGAGCCTTAGGCAACTAACAAGTTTTTTTTTAAATGCCATGCTAAGTTATGTGATTAAAATCAATTTGGCCTTTCCATTTTTTCCTGGCAGCTGAGGAGTCAATACATACATTATTTTTGGTTGTTGTTAAATTCTGATACATCTAATTTAGTTTCAAATTATACTAAAAATTGAATCTAAAAATAAGTTAAACCTACCAGCTGTCCTGCTTTGTATATTTTTCCATCCCATTCTATCGCTGAGTATGTGGCCCAGGGGCCCTGCTTTTTAGAAGGAAGATCAGAACGTGTAATTATTCCTTTAAAAAGTGTAAATTTTATTTGTTTGTCATACTTTTCATGACAGTCCTTCAGCCATAAAGCAAATTCTCTGTCAATTTTCATGCGCTGCTCCTGTAAAATTTTAAAATGTATGAAATACAATAAACAAACATAACCATTAACACTGGTCATTCATTCTATTTTTTCTTCCATATACCCATTCCAGAAAACCTAATAAAAAACTAAAATATTTTGCTGCAGCTTTCTCCCATACAAATTTACATTTCTAACAAAACTATTACCAAACCAAGAAAATCTTTGCTATCATCCTTGGAACCAATGGTCAATACCAACAAGAAAGCTTTTCTTCCCTGCTTTAAATCCTAGGATACATAAAAAATGATGAACAGTGGCGGCGAAGAAGTAGAACTAGCTGGCTATGAGAAAGGGGTAAGTGGAAATGTCCTGATTGTGAATCATGCCCATTCTTAACAGGGCAATAAAAATCTCTTTTTATTTATCAAGAACAGATGCATACATATAATACATAAACACATATATGGTAATATCTATGGTATTAGGATGTCATGGAGGAGAGCAATTAGGAAAATAAGGTCTGAAAAAGGTTCCTTATGAAGGTGATAATGAAAAATAGGTTGAGAAACACTACTACGCAAAACACATTCTTCTTTTTAATTATGTAATACATATACCTATTACCTACTCAAAATTAAATCATAAATAAAAACTAAGTGTTTTCTTAGAAGAAAATGTTATTGCTTATCATTCTTCAACCAAGATAGTATAGAGATTTACACTCAAACATGAGCTGCTATGTATTTGTTTAATGCCTATCTGTAGGAGAATGAGTAGGGAAGACAATCTCCACATTGCATGCTTTCACAGAAGACTGCACAAAATTACAGAAGCTCATTTCTTTTTACATACCTTACTCCATAATATACTATTTCCAAATGAAAATGGAGCAAAATTTAAAATGATTTCAGCTGAAGTTTTTACAGCTTGCAGTTTGAGGGCCAACATCTTAATCATTAAAAACCAAAATATGTGACATTAAAAAGTTATTTGAATAAGAAATACATGTACTTGGTAAAGACTCAAAAATGGCATACAGTTTCAAAGAAAACTTCCACCTAACCCTTTTCCCAGGGACCAACTACTTTCTGAATCGCAAATCACTGTTGTCACTTTTTTTAACTTAACAAGAATATTAAAATTATTAACTAGGACTGAGACAGTCTACCAAATTTTTATATTGCATTTCAATGTATAGCTCTTGTATGAGATAAAATAATTCTAGGCTAAAATATAAAGAAGTCTCTGGATTCATTATCAACTAAACTGCCAGATGTATGAATTAAATTCAGAAATTCAGTAATGTGTCAAAGGACAATGTTACAGGTGTGGCAAGATGACAGTTAATACAGGAGAACAGTATGTGGATATTCATTATAATATTCTTTTAACTTCTCTGCATATTTGAAATTTCCCAAAATTAGAAAACATGTATTTTAAAAATACAATGTAACAAAGGAATAAAATTAACCTATTGTGGATAACTTTTGGTAAAACCAAATTTTTCAATAAGTGCTGGATAATTAATACCAAGTGTATCATATCTAAGTACACATAAGACTTTTCTCAGTGGATAATTCTTTAAAAGTATCTTAATCTTCTATGATTCATAATCTTTTATTATAACAGCCAAATGAATTTCAACATCTTGTAGGAATGACTGACTAGAAATACTGTTTGCGATGTACTGTATTTACTGTCCAGCAATTTTAAGTTCACAATAAATGCATCTATCTCTTGGCAACTTATTAAGCTACTGAAAGAATAGTATATCAAGAAAAAGTTTCTGAGATATTTGGACAGAATAAAAGTACACCAGCACACTAGTTCCATTCAACTTTTTTAAGTCTATCATTCTTGTTCTATCAATCAATGCATGTATTTTAATACTGATCAATTTCAAATCACCTTTTAGACAAAAGTATTTCACAGTTCTACCTCAAATTCATCCTCAAGATTAGGTTAAAATTGCATATTTTGGTTATTAATATACAGGCATAACAACGTATTAGATAAAATTGTTCTTACATGCTCTCATCAAATGGATACATTTCTGTAGCTTCTATTTATGTCAAGGTCTCAATAGAAAGATCTAATACAGATCTGTAAATTTTATCCAAACATGATCAAAACAGTCTGAAATTTCTGAGTGATATGAACACATAAATGCTCATGAAGAAAAATTTATACATATTCTTTTGATTAAATATGAAAAGAATGCAAAATGTAATATAAATCTGTACTAGTGGTAACTTTTGTTGTACACAAAACAGAACATTTGTAAATATTCAAAACTTGGTATTTAAAATCATACCTGTCCATTTAAAATCCTTGTAAAAAGGGTGTTCTTATCTTTCAATTTTAGTTCAAGATCCATAAAAGTCAGTTTATTTGTGCTGACCTGGAATCTGTCATTAGTGAATAACGCACCAGAGATTCTATTGTAGCATTCAATCGGTGCAAGCCCTCTTTTCTTAGGAGGGGTACACCAGTCAAAGCTTAAACAGAACAAAATATTAGTTAGTAAAAAGATGAGGTTATAAAACAATATAATTTCAGCAAAAATCAAAACTTACTCTTCAACAGATGTATATGGTATTAGTCGTCCATTCCAAAAACATTCAAAAATAGGCCTTTTCCCTCTTGCTGCTTTCTCAAGTATAAAACAATCGTCATCATCGTCTTCATCTTTTTCTAGAGCACAGGAGTTAAGTGGAACAAAATGTTTATTGCTATAAAATACATGCACTTTTTATCACTGATAAATTAATTTCTATGAGTAAAATGTTAAAGTTTCTTCAGAGAAATGGTAACAAAATCTCATACGATCGTTAACATTGTATTCTATAAAACCTAAACTTAGCTTTAGTCTTAGATTGCCCTCAGAAAGGCAGATTTCCAAAGCGGTTCTACATTACCAATAGTGTTTCTCATTTAAAAGTCAATAATTACTTATATACTAATCAATCTGTGTTAGGAGTACTACACTAGCTACTCAGCTAGCAATCACTAAAACTTGTTCACAGAGCAAAAGAGTCACACATCCAAAGAGATTATGCCCTAGCAGAGCCCCTCTTCCCTACAAAATATAGGAGCTTGAATCCTATACCTAAAACACAAGTTTCACAGATACGGAAAACTGAGATAAGCAGTAGTTTGTCTAAGTTTACACTAGAAAGTGGCAGAGATAGGATTCAAACCAGAAAATCTGGTTCTAGAACTCACAACACTAAGGATATACTGAAGAAGTATTCTGAATGAGAAAATTTAATACTGTTAATCTATGAATTCAAAGCAATCTCAATATGATAGGATTTTTTTAAAGTGACTGTATGAAGTGATTCCAAAGTTTATCTAGAAAAGTAAAAGATTAAAAAATAATAATATTCTCAAAAAAGAACAGTTGAGTGCCTTGCCCTGCAGATATCAATTTACAGTATAACGCTATAAGAGAGTATTACTCATGTATGAAAATACAAAATAGATCTAAAGTCACCAGATCTATATACATATGGAAACTTAATATTATTGTGAAAGTTATATTTCAAACTATTTTTTTAAAATCATAACGTTCAATATAATTGGTGCTAGGAAACTGAACACCCACATGGAAAATATTAAAGAGCCCTACCTCATCCTACACACAAAAAAGGAGATTACAGATGCATTAAAGAGCACAGAATATTTTTTTAAAACTCCAGAATCTTTTCATAATCTTGTGGTATAAGAAGACTTTCTACAGCAAGACAAAATCAGAAACATAAAGAAAAAACTGACTACATAAAGTTTAAAACTTCTTTATAAATACCTACAAAGATAAATGCGAAACTAATATGGAGAATACATGAAGGATTAATACGCAGTACATAACTAAAAGTTCAGCTCAGTAAGAGACCTAAGATAAAAGAATATATACTGTTTCTTAAAGCCAGTGCTTTGTCTGGAAGTGAATATACACAAAAATCAAGAATTATAAAAATTACAAATACCTAAAAACTTAAAAGATTTGTATAAGGAAAAAGGTTTTAAAATTTGTCTAACTTTAGTAACCCAACTAATAATAATCATTAAAAGAAACAAATCACTATCTTGAATCACAACTTCACATTTTGTAGCTAAAATAACAGATTAACATACTTGATGGAAAGCAAGGATCATCAGGGTAAGTTTCTCTATCATATAAGAAAGGGTGATATCGGATAATCCCTTCCACTATACCGTCTCCTTCAACATGAGCTTTGAACTCAAAACTATCAGTTGCTGTGTTTATATACAACGTCTGCATGTCATCTTGTATCTCCCTTAGGTTGACAATCTTAGGTGCCTTCCCCTTTTCAAACACAGAAATCTAAAATAAAAATAAAACAAAAATAATTAAATTCTATGGTGACTTTTGTTATCAGCTATGATCCAGAAAAGGAATAGGCAAAAACTACTTTTATTTGTACAAGTAGTCACCTAGCTTAATGAAATATGTGCGTGTGCGCGCGTACGTACATGTGTACACACACACACACACACACGGGGTGTAATCCAAAACTACAGTGAATGTTTACATTAAAAAAATTATTAAGGTAAAAGACACATTGCCATTAATCCCCCTCAAAATACTTCCCCTCACTTCGAGCACACTTATCCCATCATCCTTGCCACTTTCTGAAGCAGTTCTGGAAGTCCTTTTTCATGAGTGTCTTTAGTTGCACTGCCCTGATGTCCTGAATCGATTCAAAACATTTACCTTTAGTGGTCATTGTGACTTTGGGGAAGAGCCAGAAGTCACACGGTGCCAGATCTGGTGAATATGGTGGATGAGGACACACCGTAATGTTTTTATTTAACAAAAATTGCTGTACCATAAGCAATGTGTGACACGGAGCCTTTCTGTTGTGATCATTAAATATGGTGAATGCTATTTCCAAGTGCCATCCAAGGGAAAGGCAGAGATTTTCAACATGGGAAGCAGCGTGTTGAACCTTCATAACAGTATTATAGCAAGTTTCAACTTGTTCAGTGCAGTCAGTCGGGTGTGAGCTACTATTGAGAGGTGTTTTCAAGTGTGCTGTAAATCATCCTGAATTATGACAATGCTCTGTGTCACACATCAGTACTGGTACAGCAGTTTCTGTCAAATGAAAACATTACAGTGGGTCCTCACCCACCTTATTCACTGGATCTGGCATTGTCAACTTCTGGCTCTTCCCCAAAGTCATAATGATTCAGAACATCGAGACAGCCATGACAGCATAACTAAAGACACTCACAAAAGAGGACTTCCAGAATTGCTTCAGAAAGTGGCAAGAATGATGGGATAAACGTGTTTGAAGCAATGGGGAGTATTTTCAGGGGTTTTAATCGCAATGTATCTTTTACAGTAATAAATTTTTTTTAAACATTCACCGTATTGTTTGATCATACCCTGTATTTATTTGAGTTAAATATCTATACGTAGCATCTCAATGAGGAATATACTAAAGAATACTAAGTAAACAAAGAGCAAAGCAGAGCTGAAGGACTGATAAGTCATAAGTACATTTAATTCAAAGTTTCTTGCTAGAGGTAGGGAGTGGAACAATGATGTATATAAAATTATTTCTAATGTGTGGGCAAGGATATTGGGAGCCCAACACTCAAATGTTTTGTGCTTCTAAATCTTACTTTACCATCACAACACTTCTATGAACAAAAGGGAAACTATTTATGTCCCTTTTCCTCTCTGCTTTAAGATATAATATTCAGCAACAACTCATAACTCTATAAAGGACAGAGGAAAATGAAACCACCTATAGTAAACAAAGGTTCCAGAAAAACACATCTAGAAATGATCTCTTTACTTAGACATCAAATCACCAAAGAACTTTGGTAAAAAGGAGAGAGAAGTTGTCTATTTATTAACTGATTTTTCTTATCCAAAGTCACTTGGAACTGGAAGAGATACCTATTAATTCATAATATTTGAAGAAGAAATTTTATCTTACTTCAATATCAATGTTGTTGAAAGGTCCAACTTCTTTTGATGTACGTTTTTCATTTCCTTTTGGGCCATGAATATAGTAATGATAAATATGCCTAAAATATAGAGGAGTAACTTTATACTTTTAATTTACATAAAATTATAGTTCATACATTCTTCTACCACAAAAAAATTTTTATAACTACTATTTGGCAGTACCTACTAGGTACCAAGCACTACATTAAGCATTTTTAAACAGAGTATCCCATTTAATAATAAAAAAACAATCCTGAGATACAGGTATTACACCTCATTTTACGCATACAGTTGGGGCACAAGGAGATTATATAATTTACCTAAGGTCACAGAACTAGAGTTTGGAGGGTGGGGAGGAGGGAGTTCAATCCAGGCCCCTCCTACTTCAAAGCCCACATAACTTTACACTTCCAAGACGTACAGTTCAAAAAATACTAGAAGGCAAGAGGCTATAATTCTACTTGTCGGGGATGTTCAAGAAAGGACTCAAATATCAGGGAGTATACAGGACTCGATATCTTAAGTTATCTGCGCAACATGAGAATATCATTCTATAACTCTCATTACTCCTCTCCTGTATCACTGAAACAAACTTATCCCAATAATCCCCAAACAAACAAAAGTAATACATTCAACATTATCCCATCAAAAACCACTTCAGAAATCTTTGTTACTTTATTTTTAAGTAAAGGTTAAAAACATCTAGGGCCGGCCGAGTGGCTCAGTTGGTTAAGAGCTCGCTCAGGGGTTTGAGTTCTGAGCAACAGCGGTTCGAGTCCAGCCAGAGCTGAGTTGCCGCTGAGCTGCCAACAGGTGGCAGGATGGCTCAGCTAAAAAAAAAAAAAAAAATCTATAGTTTGGTGACATTATTCAGGGCTAAAACATGTCACATCTGTAGTTATTCCTCAAACAGGAATCTGCAATATTCTTTCATATGAATTTTAATTTTAAAAAATAATTAATTATCCTAGCTACTGCTTAAAATATTACTGAGATAAAAGAAAATCACTGAAAATCTTGAGATCTTTCTTCAGACTTCTCAATTGTTAATATCGTAATCAAAGATAAGTTTACAACCATACATTAGGAGAATGTTATAAATAGCTTAGCAATTGTCTGTTTCAAAGAATGGTAAAAGTTATATGTTACTCTTAGAGTAAGAGTATGGCCTAATTATGTGTTGTGTACACTGAGTTCCCTCAGTTACTAATAAAATATGTACTTAAGAGAAAAAAAATTCCAAAGTCTTATTTAAAACTTTTGGGTTATGTGGCCAATAAACATTAATGTCAAGAAGAAAAATGGTATCCCTAAAATCAAATTTATTTTTTCATACAAAAAAGAAAGTCCTAACTCTGTTCATGTATATTCATGTATAAAACAGAGAATCTCAAATTAAGTGCAACAGCCTCTTGGGTAAATGTGAAAAGATACTTTTTCAAAAACATGAACTTTATTTTTGCAAGACTCAGTAATTCAGACTAATAAAAATTAAGGAAACAGTCCGTAAATGGTATATAGCTATACAGAAAAGCCTCAGAGCCATTAAATAAATATTCCTCTGATTTGGTCTAATGGAATATATACTCCCAAAAGGTTTCCTGGAATAGATACACAAAGATTTACTTTCAGTATTACTAATATGTCATATAGGCACAGACACATTTTTTCATATTAACAGACTTGATGCATTAATTTGATAAACACTTATTAAGCATCTACTATGTAAGAGAATACACTGGAGATATAGCAGTGCATTAAAAAAAGACATTCCAGTGGGAGGAAGTATACAAAAAAATAAAATATATGGTACAGAAGATTATGACAAGTCCTATAGAGAAGCACAAAAAGGGGCTATGGGAATGATGACACTGAATTTGAAAATTTCTGGTTTACTTTAAATTTTATCATCGGTGTCAATAAGCCTGTGACTCAAATAATGACCAATACATTACAGGCGACCAATGAATATTTACAAAATAGGGAACATTTTAATGCTAATATCAAAGTATTGGTTACTGTACTGAAAGAAAGGAAATGGCACAGGGGCAAAGCAAGACAGCCAAGAGGCTTCAATGCATCTGTAATATTTTCTGTCTTAAAAAAAGACAAGTAGTAACATGTCCAGAGTCAAATATAAATAATTACTTACGCTAACTGTCTTGTCCAAAGATGGAAATAATTTTTCAAGTACTGTATGTGTTCTGATTGTACTCCTGTGATAACCACAGCAGTAAAGCTATCTTTTTCCTTCTCCTCTGAGATAAGACAATGCAGAAATCTTTCATCATCATTTGTAATGTGAACAGAATCAGACGGCTGCAAGAATGAATATAAATAAAACAGATTATATACACCTTAATTGTAATTATAGAAATAACATTTAACATTCATCTAGATAGCTTCAAATACAGGGTTCAAAAAAGTTTTGGGAAAAAATGGCCAAAAAATAACATTCAGCTGAGTGTGTGATAATCCTGAGGACAAGGGAACTTTTACATAGATTGCTAAACTAGCAAACATAAAAGAGTATCCTACCATAATGCTAAATCAATCTTAGAATCATAAAGAAAAATAAATATTAAGCTTAAAAATGCTGGAAAAAATTGAGAACACTTACCCCAGGGTAGAATGAATCCTTGCTTGGGATACATACCACATAACTTGGTCAAGACCAATGCTCTGCCCTCCATATTCAAGAACACTAGGATGCAACCTGAACCCAGCTGGCTTAGCACAAAGGCACTTGATTTTATTAGAAGGGAGTAAAATCTCCAGTCCACTTTCAGAGAATATTTATAGCTTACTGAAGGGAAGTAGGGAGAGAGGTGTGTGGGGGGTTGTTTGAGGATAAGTATTATAAACTTCTCAACTTTTACTATGAGTCCATATGTGTTAAAAATTGCATGCATATATATGCATACATATACTATGTATGTTGCCATATACATAAAAAAAACTTGTAAGGATAAAGAAACACACTGAACTATTACCGTATTTGCCGGCGTATAAGACGATTTTTTGGCCCTGAAAAATATGCCTCCAAGTGGGGGGTCGTCTTATACGCCAGGTACACTTCAGAT